>NC_065443.1:20825266-21128297 GCF_917563875.1 Diabrotica virgifera virgifera
CTTTTTTTGAAATTAATGGAAAACAGGGAAACTTATGGTTTTTTAGTACAAATATCTTCGAGAATATGGAAAAGCTTTAAAATGGCATATTACAAAGTTTGATATACTCATTTATTGTTAATATAATTGCGAAAAAAGGTCGGAATTGCAAAAAATAATATTTTCGCAATAACTGTTGTAAAAATTAGTGTACAGCTTTGAAATTTTTATCAAAAGAGGGTTCTTTGGTGCTTAATATGTGATAACAATTTCAAAGCGATTTATTCAATTGTTTAAATTTTATTCAAATTGTTTATCCCAGAGAGCATTTTTTTGCAATAACATAAGTCAAAAGAAAATGACGTTAGAACCATTCCAAAGGTGTCAAATGAAAGAGCATGAGCTATATTTTCAACTTGGTTTAAAAAAGTGAATAAAAAATGCATTTATTAGTAATAAATAATTATGCAAAAGTATCGTAAATCTTTCCTTATATACTTTTTATTTTGTTATATAAGAAATTATACATATTTATTACAATTTTTTATCAATTATGATATAGATAACATTACTTGGTAGTTAAGCACTTAAAACAGGGTAAAAAAGTTAATTTTTTTGAAAGAAGTTATTCAAAAAGTTTATAAAGAAAAATTGGCGATACTTTTGCATAATTATTTATTATTAATAAATGCATTTTTTATTCACTTTTTTAAATCATGTTGAAAATGTAGCTCATGCTCTTTCATTTGACATCCGTGGAATGGTTCTAAGGTCATTTTTTTCTGACTTATGTTATTGCAAAAAAATGCTCTCTGGGATAAACAATTTGAATAAAATTTAAACAATTGAATGAATCGCTTTGAAATTTTTATCACATATTAAGCACTAAAGAACCCTCATTTGACAAAAATTTCAAAGCTGCACACTAATTTTTACAACAGTTATTAAGAAAATATTTTTTTTGCAATTCCGACCTTTTTTCGCAATTATATTAACAATAAATGAGTAAGTCAAACTTTGTAATACGTCATTTTAAAGCTTTTTCCATAATCTCGAAGATATTTGTACTAAAAAAATCGTAAGTTTCACTGTTTTCCGTTGATTTGAAAAAAAAAGGGAAAACGCCATTTTTTGACAGTTAATTGTTTATAAATAAAAATGGCCGCCAGATCCTACGTAAGAAATAGTTATAATTTGTTTCTATAGGTATTACCTGTCGAAAAAACGCTTTAGTACCCTGGCTGCTGAAGTGTCACGAACAGGGTATATTTTTGTCTTATTACCCTGGCCTATATGGAGAATGCAATTCTCTACTCGTTCCTGGTTAAAAAAAAAGTATAGCAGCCACGTTTATAATACATGCTTATAACTTACTGATACTGGTTGACAGATGTGGTACTGAATCCCCAATCAGATTCTTCGTCTTCTTGAAAATGAACAACATCGGCGTTAACTTCGGAAAATACAAATGGTGTGTCATACAAAAACCCAACCTCTCCCTTTCTAACCGCTTCAATAGATGCTGGGCCACATCGCATTACACTATCGCTGACTTCTTGTGGAGTAGCATCAATAACTTGCCAACCACCATAACCTGGTGACAAATCAGGACGTGACATCCAAACGTCATTCCAGACGTGGAAGTTCCAGCAGGAATCGTTGCAAGCGCCGTCTGGTCCTGATTCGATTCGTTCTCCAGAAGCGTCAAAATATCTAAAAATTTAAGATACAAGCTTTAAAAACTAATCATCTATACCTATAGGAATTACCATAAAAACAATTAGTCGAGGAAATGAAGCTGAAAAAATGGCAAAACCTCGCAATTTTTTCGCCCAGCATCGATTTGTACAAAAATTTGGGATTAGGCTCATTTTACCCTCTAGTTCATTTTCTATATTGAGCCGTTGTACACTTTTGGTTTTTTAAGGGTGAAAACTACCCCTAATTTTAAAAAATTATAAAATAACATTTTAAACTTTAATATTGTCAACATTTGCTTCTAACTAGTTACATAAGGATTGTTTTATGCTTTAAGATATACTATCGTAATATTTCAACCCTTAAATCCACCCTGGTTGGAGCTATATATAAAAAAGTTACTTATCCTTAAAAGAATAATTTCGGCTTATATCGATTTACATTTATATTAATAAATAAATAAAAAATTTGGGATTATGATCATCTCACCCTATACTTCATATTCTATAACATGCTCAAGGGCGTCGATTATTTTTAGGGGTGTAAACTACCCCTTATTTTCAAAAATTATATAAAAACATTGTAAACTTTAAGGTGGGTAAAATTTGGTTTTGATTGGTTAAATAATGATTGTTTTATGCTTTCGGATATAATATCATATTATTTCAACCCTTAAAGACCACCCTCAAGAACATTACAATTTTTATAAGTAGATAATTTAATAGATCTATATAGAAAAAAAAGTAGAATTAAAAAATTACAAAAACATTTATTTACACAAAAATACGAATTTAAAAATATGTAGAAGTACAAATACAAATAGTTTTTAAGTCATCTTCCAGTATACGAACCAGTTCTGTGGTATTATATACCTCGTCCAATTTACTTACCGTTGCACGTCATCCGCGCCATAGCCTGTGACACGATACCAACACGAAATATTTAGGCGGTGGGTGTGTTCTTTTTTAGAATCAAAATGATTCTAAAGGGGAACACACCTACCGCCTAGATATTTCGTGTTGGTATCGTGTCACAGGCTATGGCGCGGATGACGTGCAACGGTAAGTAAATTTGACGAGGTGTACATGCATTGAAAATGTTCCATAAGCGGACTATTCGAATATTTCGAAAAAAAAATTTGTTTTATAAACATAGCTCCTTCATTTTTGGCGATATTTTTTTTTTGAAAATGATTTTGTAGGATTTTTGAAGAACTATAAGACTGTGTAAATTAGATTCCGTTAGATCTCTTACTTTTTAATTGGGGTAAGTTTAAAGGGTTCGAATAAGGGGGCGTTTGCTCGTAAATAGAGGTTTTAAACAGCTATATCTCGCTAACTGTTCCCTGTAATGAAAATCTATGCACAATATAATTTTAGTTATTAAAAAATCTACAATTTAGTAGTCTATAATTTTTTTCGTATCTCCAGTAATTTCGGAGATATTTTGAAGTAAAAGGTGAAAAATACGAAATTGCAAAAAATCAATTTTTTTTAAACTCCAATTTTTCTAAAATTAGGCCTTAATAGGTCAAGCTTCTTGGGTGTATTGGCAATACAAATATACAAGGAATTACAGAAAGGTGAAGACCAGTTTTTAATTAGGAGGGTAGTTAGAGGGTTATTTTCACTGATTTTTTCGTAGAGAAAAGCAGGTACCGACCTTTTTTTGATCATAAGTCGCTCTATTTTTATGTTAGAAATGTTTTATTATTATTATTTGAAAGGTTTAACTGTATACTTGAAAAAAGATAATTTAAGTTTTTTTCGAAAAATGCAATTTTTTACCTTTATTTGGCTTAAAATATTTCAAATTATGCATTTGACGAGAAAAGCTAACTTTTAACATGCCGTATCTCGGTTTGTATTGGTCTTAAATATATTATAGAAAAAGAATTTAGTTTATGTTACTAAAAGATACAATTTTGTTATCTACAGTTTTTTTTGTTTAAATGCATATTTTTCGAGATATTTTCAAAAACCCTCTAAAAAAAGTCGATTTTTTCGACGGAAAACTGTTACTTTCAAGCGCGAATAACTCGAAAAATATTAGTTTTACGAAAAAAATGTAAAAAACCTTTTTTTCTTAGAATTAGTTTTTACATCGATTTACGTGGTTAAAATGTAATAAAAAATTACCACCCCCGAGATGGGGTGGCAACCACCCCCGAGATGGGGTGGCAACCACCCCCAAGGTTTTAGTGTAGAGCGGCATGATATATAAAATGATTCTTGGGCTATTCCCTACCTTCTGTGAAAATTTCAAGTAAATCCATGCTGGACGAAAAAATTGCGAGCCAAAATGCTTCATTTCCTCGACTAAATACAGTGGAACTTGGTTATAGCGTCATTGAAGGGTCCAGTAAAAAAATGACGCTATATCAGAGTGACGTTATAAAAGAGGTAGAAAAAAATGAAATTTTAACCAGGCAAAATGTTATTACAGCATTATTCGCACTATTTTATTACAGCAGAAAATTTGACTCTTTATGATGGCCCTGACAAATGATAAGAAATCATAAACTGCCAAGGTCACATAACTGTACACAAAAGGATAATGGGCCTTTCTCACATTCTTGGAAGGAGCAATGTTGCAAAGCTGGAAATGCATTGCACTTTATTCTTCATAAAATTAAAAAACAACAACCTACTGTAAAATTTAATGACGCTATAGACGAGAGTTACTTTATTTTTACCGCTAAAACCGGGTTTTTATTAATGTTATCGAATAGTTTTTGGCCGGACCTATTAAAAATTGACGTTACAACCGAGGTGACGTAACTACCGAGGCCGTAATATCCAAGTTCCACTGTATATAATTCGATATATTACTAGTAAGACACTATTTTATGGAAAAAGCCCCAAATATGAATACAGTATAATCAAAAATCTTTTATAAATGTCATGTACAACTTTTTCTTCTTTGACTACCGTGCCCAAATTTTAGACGTGAGTAGCTTCCATGACAATTTGCCGATGTCGTTCTCGAACTTGCGTATCATGTAACAATTCATCTTCTGATAAGCCAGTCTATTGACGAAGATTTCGGAGCCAAGAATATTTCTTCCTACCAATTCCTCTTTTTCCGTCGATCTTTCCGTTGACTATTATCTGCAGTATGCAGTATCTGCTACCTCTCATTATATGCCCCAGATATTCAAGCTTGATCTTTTTTTATTATCTTCATCAAGTCACCTTTGCCTTGACCTATTCTGTTTAAAACTTCTCTGTTTGAAATGCGTTGAACCCAAGATATTCGGAGTATTCCACATATGACCGCATCTCGAAGGCTTCTAATTTGTTCATCTTATTAACGTTCATGATCCAGATTTCACATCCATATACTTAGTAATACAGGATACACATAACACATAACATTTCAGGAACTTGATTCTTAGCTATAAGTTCAGCTGATAATTGCCCAGCATAGATCTGTGTTTCATAACTGCTCCTCTTGCAATTGCTATACGAGTTTTAATTTCTTCATCAGGATTTAGTGTCTCGTTTATCCAACATCGTAGGTATTTCAAACGGCCAAGTTTTGTTATCGCTTCATTATTGAAAATTAGGGCAGACCGCCGTCTTGTTTACTAACCACAAGTAACCAGGGCCGGATTTAAGGGCGGGCAGGCTGGGCAGCTGCCCGGGGCCCCCACATTATGGGGGCCCCCACAAAGTCCCAAACTTAAAAAAAAATAAGCACATAGAATGCTTTTTGTCAATCAATTAACTGTAATATTTCGTTATATGGAAGGTTTCTTTCCTATTAAAAATGTATTTTTGTCAAATTACGGTCATAAAGCAGAAGATATATTTAAGACATTCTTGCAAGAAGATGATATCGATTTGAAAAGCTGCAGGGAACAGTCCTACGAACTACGACAATGCGTCAGTTATGAGTGGAAAATACAATGGTGTTCAGCTAAAATTTAGATAACACAATATCTTGGCGTTGTAGATTCCATGTGTCGCCCACTCTCTAAATTTAGTTGCTAAAGCTGCAGCTAAGTGTTGTCCTGCTGCCATAGAATTATTTGATTTCTTGGAAGGACTGTATGAACCCTATGTATTTTTCACTTCCTCTTCATATAGATACAACTTGTTAATCGAATGTTTAAAAACGTCTTTAAGCGAGAGCAACGCCGACCATGACAGAAATATTATTGTTCTTAAAAAAGAGTAAATACTACTAGGTGGTCGTCTAGAAGTGATGCCGCAAAAGAACTAGTTAAAGGTTATAATCAGATTAAAGGAGTATTATCCAAAATTTCAGAAGACGATGGACAACAATTTGAAACTCGTAGCGATACAAATGGTCTGTATAATCGAGTGTGTTTGCTGAAAACAGGGATATTTGCAATATTTTGGAATGAAATCTTAGAGAGGACAAACAGCACAAGTCGTATTCTCCAAGATCCAAATATTGACCTTAATTCAGGAGTGGCAGCACTTAAATCAATTAAAAAATTTATATTCTTTTAAGGAATATTTCAGAGACTGAAATGACAACATCAGAGAAATTTAGGTCTCAAAATTTTATAGCTACTATAGATCACTTCATTTCCTCTTCAAGTCATAGGCTTTCGGGATATGAATCCATTCATTCCAATTTTGGATTTTTACATTATTTGGAAAATTTAACTTTCAATGAAATTGAAGCTCACTCACTAAAGCTTACCAACATTGAGAGCAATGATTTAGATGAAAACCTATATGTCGAATTGGTACAATTTGTAGAATTTTTTCAATTCATTTAAAGAGAAAATCAGCTCATCAAATATAAGTAAAGAACTTCAAAAATGTACTGACGGTTAAAAGAGAAAAATGTGAATGATGCGGTTCCAAACGTTGTAGTGGCACTTCGTTTATATTTAGTTCTGGTGGTAACTAACTGCAGTGGAGAGAGATCATTCTAAAAATTTAAGTTAATTAAAAATCGACTTCGGTCTATGATAGGAAAAGAGCGTTTGAACCATCTCTTTATAATGAGCATTGAACACAATGCCTTAAAGCAACTAGACATGCCCGACATAATCAAGGAATTTTCAGTTAAAAAATCTCGAAAAGTACCCGGACTTTAACCATACCATAGTCATAACAACAATTTGTTTAATGGTAGGAGGTAGGGCCCCACACCAATTCTGCCCAGGGGCCCCCACTGCCTTAAATCCGGCTCTGCAAGTAACTTTGTCTTTTTTGTATTTATGTTATTATGCCGATATATGTTATTAAGTCCGTTATTGGAGCATTCTCTAGTGACTCGATCTATAAGGAATTGAAGATCTTCGATACTTTCAGCCATGATCACTGTCTCATCTGCATATCTAATGTTAATAATAGTTTCTCCCCCAACTCCACATTGCCCTTCCAAGGGTTCGTTAATTATTATTTCTGAGTAAACGTTAAACCAAGTTGGGGATAACATAAAAACCTGTCGGACACCTCTTTGAATGCAAATTTTGTCTGTTTCTTTGCCATCTACCAGAATAGAAGCTTCTTGACTCCAATATAGATGCTGTAAAAAGGTCTCAAATATTTACAGCATTGGCAGATCAATTGACGAGACTTGTAATATCGAACACGGGCGCTACATCTTCACTTTATTCGAATACAATACAATGCAATAAAAAATGTAAGCAGCTCATAAATCAATTTATGAGCTGATAAATATATAGGAATAGAAAGAAATAAGGAACTTCTTTTGACTATCAAGGAAAGAAAGGCAAGCATTATAACATTCTTCTCTTGATACTCAAAGGAAAAACGCTGGACGGAAGGGCCGCCCGAGAACTTTATCGTGCCGATCTATTATCGTTATGGTACTAGATATTGGCATTCTATAAAAATAACAAAGTTACTCGTTATTTTGATATTTTAGAAACACCTACTGTACTTAAAAGTATTTTATGGTTCTACGCATCATTAATTCCTGCATTTGAGAAAATGTTCGATGCCATATTTCGGGGACACACTATAGATGTGTAGATTATTGCATAAATCAATAGAATATTATAGTCATACTTTCATTTCAAATTAGTTCATTTTTCTGAGAAATTAATAGTTTACAATATTTGCATTTCATTCTATTTCGATTACGCCAGTCAATGCGCGAGATTAAGAACAAGATATTATCTCCAAATTCTATCCTACTGCATGGATTTTAATGAAATTTGGGGAGTAGCCCAATCTCCTAATTCAAAGTCTATCCTATATACTATGGCGCTTTTATCATGGGGGAAGTTCCCACCACTTCTCAGGGGTGAAATATTTTTATTTTCGAATTACATGGAGAAAAAGGAAGATTTTTAAGGAAATTTAAAAATTCATTCTATAATTTAATCACAATTTTTAAAAAAACCATTCATTTTAAACCCGCTTAACTTTTTGAAAGTAGAAATAACACTATATTAAAAGGTATTGAGAAGAAAAACAATGCATTTAAATTATGGTGGATGGGGAGTTAAATGTATATACTTTTCATTTTTCCTTAAAGTACATTAGTCATTATATTTTTTGCACCATATCTCGCTTAGTTTGTAAGTAACCGACATTTAACGGTGCTCGTTTTAAAGGCCTTTCCAAACACTACAAAAGGTGTTGGTAGCATTATACACCTAAAACCTACCGTTCCTCTGTTATTTCAAGTTGAATACACCAATTTGAGCATGCACCAAAAAACAAACTATTTTCACCTACCATATCTCTTTTTGTATTATAAATAGAACATTTACGAAGGAACAAATCTCTTTATTATTTATAATCTAAAAAATGTTTTATATAGAGTTTTTAGTTCGATGCATAGTTTTTAAGGTATTCACAAAAAATCCGTCCGAAAAGGTGTCATTTTTCAATGAAAATGGCCAATTTTCAACTACGCATAACTCAAAAAGTATTGAGTTCTCAAAAAAAAGTATAGACCAGTTTTTGCTTAGAAATAGGTTCTTCAGCCACTTCCGTGCTTATTTTGACCAACAAATTTTCCACCCCCTTGAAGAAGTGGGAACCGCCCCAAGATAACAGCGCCATAGTATATAGGGTAGATTTTGTTTCTTGAGCTATTCCCTACTTACTGTGAAAATATCAAGTACATCAATGTAGTAGGATGGAATTCGGAGCCAAATACCCTCATTGACTGCTCTACAATAATGCTCTGCTATGAACGCGTGAGAGAGGACACACATAAGATTATAGCAAAATTTCTATTTACCGTAACTTTTCGAGTTTTTGAGCTACAGCAATAGATTTTATGTCATTGGAAAGGTAATTTTGCATTCTCTCAAAATGTGTTAAAATATACAGGGCGTATCAAAAAAATTAAGATTTTTTATTCATTTCCGGTTCAACCGGAAGCCATATTTTTGGTAAAATTTATTGTGATAATAGATAATAAAATACCATATATGTCTGCAAAATTTCAAATTTTAGTTTCTATTAAGAAGGAAGTTACGGGCACTCGAATATTTTTTTATAAAAAATTCATAACTCCCCTCCTATGGGGAGTTAAGATATATGACTAATGTCATTCAATTTACTGATAGGATATCAAAAATATATCAAAAAATAAAAAAATTCCTTGGAGCCATTTTTGAGAAAATCTAGTTCAAATTTATGTCAAAATTTGACCCCTTAAATATAGGCAACCCGTAACTTTTTCTGAAAAACGATAACATCTTTCTTATAGCCCCATCTTTAGGCTATATAACGACTTTTTCAAATTAAACTTATCTTCAAAAACTTTTTAGATAGATAGGGAAATGTGTCGGGGGGGCGGTCGGCCATGTTGGCCGCCATTTTGAATTTGGAAATGTCAAATTCCGTACTTTTATTTACCTATCGATGAGCTTACTTTGAGTTGAATTTCATTTATTTCTGTCAAAATTTGCAAAAATGGGCCCTAAATAACCCCCCTATTTCGGCCCCCCTTTGAGAGATTTTTTTTAAAAGCTTAGTTTCTCGACAAAATTCTCTTAAACTTACTCATACCGAATTTCATAAAAATCGGTCCAGTAGTTTTTGCTGGGCGGTGGCGACATACGTACGTACATACGTACGTACGTACGTACGTACATACTTCCGACATGTTTTTTTTATTTGCTTTTTAGACTCAGGGGGACTCAAAACGTCGAAAAAAAGTGAAATCTGAAAAAAATTTTTTTGCACGATCCTATAACTTTATCTATTATACTATACTACGTATATAGTACGATAAAGTAAAAATGAAAAGTAATCAGCCGAATGTCATATTAATGACTGAAATCGCTCTTATCTCTAATACAATGATAAACAATTGGATTGCCAACCTCCATAGAGAGACGTCATCATAAGAAATAGAAGAAGACTACATACTTCTTTTTTGTAATTTGTAACACTGGCTTTAACTTGATTAATTATATAAAAAATACAAATGTTCATTGTGGAATGCTGAGACATTCCTTTAAAACATGTAAAACAATTTTCAAATATGGAAATATTTGAATGAGAGTGCAGTGACAAAATCCCTTGTTTAATAATTCAACGTTTTTGCCATATTAGTTCAAATAAGTTCTATAACTACATAAGAATGTGCAAACATCCTACCTAGACCATAGTCTTCGCATATATTTATTCTTCTTGGGAGTGGGTCATTGAAAAAATATGTAAGTAATTAAAATTTAAAATTATTATTTACTCACACATATTGTTCGTCTGAAACCACTTTTAAAAATTTAGTCGTAAAAAGGTATTCAATATTTCAATTTTATTTATGTGCCGGGGGCCAAACTATTGTAACAAAAAATGAATATAAAAAAGGATAAAATTTACCCTATTTATATTTAATGTATTATGATAATAACAAACAAAACAAATACATACAAACAAAATACAAACAAAGATATATACATTTGGGTGATTTACCGATAGAAAGGGTTGAAAAATACAAATACCTGGGAACCTGGATTTCAAAAAATAATGAAAAATAATGATCAAACAATAGAAGTAGGGGCTAGAATAAAATAGCACGAAATGCGTTTGTAAAAAAACATTATGGGGTGGTTTAACTCGTTGCCATTGACGTTGATGCTAGATATTGACCAATCTGTAGTTTTGAAGACATTTAGGGATTTAGACGTCTAGGGATAAATTAAACAGCTTTGGTGATATTACGTCACCTTGTCGAACTCCTATCTTAATAAGGATGGGATTTGTATTTTCGTCTAGTACGAACTTGAAGACTGTAGATACCTCGGAGCCATTATTAAGTAAAGACTGGGTAAAATTAAATGAGCTGGAGTGAACAGGTGGCCAAACTCTTTCAACAACAATAATTTGCAATCAGGGGTAGAATCTCAGGCTGTGATATTCTGGAAGTAACCTATTACTATGCTCACATCATCGCCGCCATCTATTTCGATCGGCTCCGAAAATCGAAATAGACGGAAAATTATGAGGGAGATCTACGTCCAGCAGGGGACAAGCGAAGATTGAATTATGATTATCGCCGCCTACCTAAAAAACAAATTACAAAATTTCAACTTCACTTCCTAAATCCTAACATAATATACATTCGGTCATCACCCAAATAGGAGAAACAGAAGTAACAAATATTTATAAATCTTCCAATACTCTAAGTAAATTTAATAGCCATCATTGGAAATACACAACTAATGATATAAACAGCCAGACACTGCTAATCTGGGCAGAGAGTAACTATCTAGATTCTGAAGAATCATCAAAAGTGAAGAAAAAGTTAATGTGGACGAACTTCTTCTGAGTTTAGGTACAACTCGAACAGAAAGATAAATCCCTAGACTTTAAAAAATCTAGCTGTGAAGCGTGACGGCTTCTAAGTAAATTTGAAAGTGAAAAATCAGAGATACGACAAATTATTGACTTTAATCCCAATAAAATCGCCCAAGATGCTAGGCAGTGTTTCATAGTTTCAAAAAATTAATTCTTACTTATCGATTGTTAAAGAAGCATTAGTATCGTGCGCTGAAACATAATTCGTCGTAGATCGACAAGGGATACCCAGGGCTCGGCAGATAGTTACAGTGGCAGCAGAATATACCCAACACTGTCCATATTTGACCGATGTTCCATTCGACAATAAATATTGCTCCAAAATTGCAGTTGATCCTGTCCACGCAAATGGAGAAGTACCATCTGAATAATCGCCATCCCATCTACCTTCTAAGAGACCACCATCATCTACTGCGTTAACCTGAAAGTAATAAAGTACTTAATCACTTACATTTACACCCAACTATATTGGAAGATTTGGATTCCTTATGAAAAAGTAAATAACTTTTATTTGAGACATTTTTTCGAATTGATGGTGAATGGCGCTATAATCGGAAAATACGATATATTCTGATACCCTACAAAAATTCTGTAAACGGTTAAATCTCTCGAAAAATACAGTTCCATAGAAAAACATCTAAAAAACACGTGTTTAATATTTTTCTAAAACCTATCGAATGACACTAAACACGACCCTCTACCCCAGCCCCTGGAGATGGAGCATGGGGCAACTTTGACATCTTATATGGAAGTTTCCATTTTTATTGTAGATCTCACAATAAAACACTGAAAAACGTTTGTTTTCTATACTTCCACAAAATTTATTACAACTATGTTATTACTAGAGCTGTTTCGGCAAAGTGCCTTTCTCAAGTTGCCGAAACAGCTCTAGTAATAACATAGTTGTAATAAATTTTGTGGAAGTATAGAAAACAAACGTTTTTCAGTGTTTTATTGTGAGATAAAATGAACTTCCATCAAGTAACTGTCGAATCCATCAATTATTTATTGTAGATCTCGATTCTGTATTCGATACCATAAAAATGTCCATACCCACCTACGCCGGGGGTAATATTGTAATATTGTTTAATTATTGATAAATGGTTTTGTTATTATGAAAAATAAGATTCGTGAATATAAACCTAACAATGATAGTATTTTTATTTTTCAATATGAAAATATCATCGTTTAAATTATTAACATAATTAAATCCTTCAAATTAATAAATATGTAAAATTATTTTCTTTATTAATAAATATGTAAACAAGAACTGCATTATTTTTGCTGTAATTTTTTGTGCTTTATCCATCTATAATAAATAAATCCATTTTTTAAAATAATAATAATAAATTTCCTTTAATAAAAAAATGTGGCTTAATATGGCAATCAAAAGATTTTTGAAAAATAATAAACACCTGTTTTTCATTTTTTATTTGGAAGTGTATTTCTCGTAATATTAAGTCATTTCCATAATTTTTCTAGGGTACCTTTCAGAATAAATCGATTTTTTTATCGATTATAGCGCTATCTATTAAAAATTCTAAAAAATGCCTCGAATAAATGTTATTTATTTTTGACGAGGAATGCAAATCTTGAGTAAAAATGGGATTCCTATTTAAGATTTGAATACTCCCCGCCACACCCGCAAGGGGCGCAGGTGGAGGGTCGTATTTTATGTTATTCAGTAGATTTTTAAAAAATATTGAACATATTTCGATCCGATGGAAATTTCGCGAAATAAAGAGCACACAGTAGCGATCAACAAGTAGCAACAAACGCGGTCCAAGATTGCGAAAGTTCTGCGAACTTTCAAAAGTGAGGCAACAGTGCGTCGGTAATTCGACACTGACAGACGTTTATACTATCAAAAACAATAATTTTTATACACATAGGCGCGAAATGTTGCCAAGTCAGTGACGTTCGATTTCTTGTTATAAAAAAATCGATTTTTAGTAGTTCCAATGTGACACAAAATATAGGCACGGGATAAAAAAGTTTATTTGAAGAAAGTGTATTTTTTTGTCTTTCTTAATGGCGGTACAGGCTCCTTTTTTCAACATTTTATTTAGTTATAGAGTAATTTCCACATACTAACATATTTCTGAAATTGGGCTCTGTACCGCCATTCTGTATTATATTACGAATATGTGTGCCAAATATCTCGACAAAATATTCAAAATTAGAGCCGCAATCTTGGAACGCGTTTGTTGCTACCTGTTGATCGCTACTGTTTGCTCTTAACACGTCCTATAAAAAACATCAACGTCAACATAATATGGCAACAACGTTGTTGTTGAATAAGTGCTTGCTATTCCTTATTCGATTAAAAAAATCTTATCCCTTCTAATATCTATTGTTCTTTTTTCCTTTTCCAAGTGTGCCAGTTTTCTGGAGATTTTTAAAAACATATATTCACAAACAAATATTCGATTTTTTTTATCTCATATTTTATTTTAATTAGAATATCTATACAAAGTATTGTTGGGAAGGGTAAAAGGTTAACAAAATATAAATAAAATTTTCCATTCAATAATTAGCATAAATCATTTACAGAAATAAACTAATCAAAATTTTTAAACAATTTGAATATTATGACGCTTGTTATGTAATAAATTTTTGATTTATGTTTTCATATTATTATTTTTTAGAAGTTAGTTTGTAATGTGTGTATGCGAAAATAAGGAAACTAATTATGTTAAATATAAGATATTTTACAGTAACTGAAATGAATAAATTTATTTTAGAAATTATCATCATCCAGCCTCAAAATTCCACTGCTGAACATAGGCGTCCTTCCTTTGTTTCTAACTCTGTTATCCTGCGCTGCTCTCATCCAGTTTTTATTTATCCTTCTTAAATCGTCAATTTTGGTCTCCATTTCAATAACCTCTTTGTCCATCGCCCATCTGTCATTCTAGCTATGTGTCCTGTCCACCTCCATTTTAGTCTTGCTATCCTTTCGATGACGTAAGTTACCTTTGTTTTTCTCTTGATCTCTTCGTTTTTTTATTTTGTCTCGCAGAGTTATTCTCAACATGTACATGTAATGGACCGTTCCACTCAACTCTGTGTCACTCTTAATTTGATAGCTGTGGCTTTAGTTGTGTTTCTGCTCCGTATGTCAAGACTGGAAGGACGCATTGATCAAATACCTTTCCCTGTAGGCATGTGGGCAACTCACTTTTAAAAGTTTCTCTCAGTTTTCCATATGTTGAACACCGAAGACCGATTCTCCTCTTCAGTTCATGAGTCTGGTCCCTGCCAATCATAATTTCGTGTCCCAGAAAAACTCGTAGATAGATATAAATACCTGGGACACGAAATTAGAAATTATACACCTCAGGAAATAAACTTAGATAAGCAGACGATACAATACCAGACCTATACCAACATATCCTTGCGGATAGCAGAGAAGGGCTATAAATTTCCGTTGATCGCAATACGCCGTACTGCGAGAGCCATGAAATGGTTCTGAATACAAAAAAAAAACAAAAATTCTGATTGTAAATAAGAATAAGATTGAAGACGAAACAATCTATGTTAAAGGAAAAGCTTTAGAAAAAATACCCAGATACAATTACTTGGGATGTGAGCATAGGCGTAACCAGAGGAGGGTTTTGGGGGTTATAGCTCCCCCCCCCCCCATGGGATGTACTTTGAGCTAAATACGCTTAACACCATACCTCCCAGAGACTTTTCAGTAGTTGAACCCCCCCTCCCTTAGGATCATCCTGGTTATGCCGTTGGATGTGAGCTAAATGAACAATGGGACCACACCACGCATTGAGACGGTCAGAAGTGCTTTTAATACGATGAAAACTGTATTATGCACTGAAAAACTGGGAATCGAAATTAGAAGTAGAGTACTAAAACGCTACGTATTAGCCTTAGCAATCGGCTCTTATAGTTAGTTGAGGGTGAAGGTTATTGTTGTACATTAACTCCCCAACTTTCTGTAGTAGCTATTAGTCTATTATTTATTATTGAAGATTGAAGTTATACTTCTTTAGGCGCGTTTGGAAGTAAATGTATATGTGCGCGAATTCTTCAAAATTCTTGGTGCTACGCGCAGATGAGTTATACGTTTGCTCTGATTGGGTATTACAATAACCTGTCAAAAATTGTTCAATATGGCGGCTATGTGTAAACAAATGTTTTGTAGGTATATTAGTTTTTATTGTTGTGAGAACAGAGACAAAAGGAAGTTTATAATTGTATAGTGACTTATAGTAACTTTTTAAATAGTTTTTGAAAGCAACAGGTACGTAATTGTAAATGTTTTAGTATTGTAATAAAAAATTACATAACTATTTGGAAAATGTAAAATGTACCTAGTAGGTAATGCTTCGATTTACATAATTTGATTACCAACAAAATTTCTACCAATCTTCATCTAATATATTGTTTTCTTACTCTGTTTTGTTGTATTTTAATATTTTAATTCCACAAAAATCAAACTAATTTGATTAAATTCACACAATAAGCAGTAAGCAACTGTCAAAAAGTTTAAAACGTTCAGTTGGTGTGTCTTCCCAGATCATTGGTGTGTCTAAATGGCTGAATTTTAACGTGCCTTGATTTACAACCCAATTATATACACGAGTTCGATCCCCAATGCAAATTTTTATTTTTTTTAATTTTTTTATACATTTTATGATTGTAAGTATATTTATTAAATTTTTTTTTTCAGAAAATACGTATTTAGTTAAAAATTTTGCCTCCAATTAAGAAAGTAGTAAGTATTAAAATTAATTTAATATTTAAATAAAATATAAATAAACTGTTTAAAGTTTATTGATTTCGTTGAAATCATAGAAGTATAACTTCTTACGTGCGTACAAAGTATACACACATTCTTTTTTATTTATTATCATTCATTATTATTTATTATTATTTATTATTATTGGATTTCAACTTACTATTGCTGAAATTGCCCTAGAAACCATAATTGGATTTCCTCGTTGAGCAGTAACTAGTGCGGACTTTTCCAAAAGAAAGATTGCTGCCGGTAAAGATATTTCATCGAATTGTCCAAATATCCAATGCTTTCCTGTAGGTTTTTTGAAAGTGCCACACCAAATTTTGCCGCAATCATTAAGCACGTACTCCTTTCTTTCTTCTTCATTTTCCATGAATACTCCGTCTTCGGGACACCAGGGGTTAAATATGATGTAAATGTCATCTTCGAACTATAAAAAAAAAACAAGTTTGTCTAAATTTTCTGTATGAATCATAATATATTTATTTAATGAAAAAACTTAAAACGAAGTAAAAACTTCTTAGACTGTTAGTGTCTAAAGACACTAAACCTAATCAGTACATTTGAAAGAAGGATATTGAACAGGTTACTGGGACCCACCTGGGACCATCGTATGTGAAGAATAAGGTTCAACCACAAGTATCAATATTACAAAGAATCGTCTATAGCAAATTATGCAAAAATACAAATATTGCGCTGGGCAGGTCATCTTAAAAGAATAGATAATGACAGATGATCTAGTAGAACGCTTAGTGGAACTATGGTCGGACGTCTGGCAGTAGAAAGACTAAGGAAGAGGTGGACAGACGAAGTGAAAACATATACTGAAGAGATATTGAGCATGGATAACTGGAGGAGAACAACCAGTTACAGAGATACTTGAAGGCGATCCTCGATCCTGGGGTAGACCAGAGCTCGACTTGGGCTGTAGCGCCATAGAAGAGAAAGATAAAAAGAGATTCATTGGAAAATATATTAATCAACCAATACAAATCCAACAGAAATAATTAAAATTAAGAAATGACGTCTAGCGAAAATAGGCAAGCCGATACTACTCTAGAAGTGAAAAGAAGTACATACTATAGACAAAGGGAAACGAAAGAAGGGTCCTGGTCCTGAAGAAATGACTACAAAACTATTACAACTATTGTATAATGGAAGTGTTGTGATTATCACCTCAACTATTCCCAAAAAAAGTGACGCTAAAAAATGTTGCGACTATCGAATCATTAGTTTAATGAGTCACATACCCAAAACTTTTAAAAAATATTGCATTTTCTCTATATGTATATCTTATATTAATCTTTGTACAGTGTGTTAATTTGAAAAGTTTCCACCCCCTATAATTTGATCCCTATATAAAACCTAAAAATATGCAAAAACACGTCAAATTCATTTGTGAGGGGACATTTTGTAGACGAGTTTTCAACTAAATTACATCAACCCTCTAGCGGAGGCGGACACTGCCCCCAAAATCTTTAATGGAAAGGGGGGTTGAGTGATACCTCATTTTAGAGGTCATTCAATTACCTTTTCAAAAATACCACATACCTTATATTTCTTTTCAGTACTTTTGGAAAAATCTTGGACTCAATACTCTAAAAAAATTTTGGAGTTCTGAACTCGATACTTAATATCTTTACGGTTTTACTTGATTTTTCCAACAATACTCCAAAAAAATACTCTAAGTACTCCAATATCCAAAAAGAAATTCAATTTGGAGTTCAATACTCCAAAAAAGGTTTGGAGTTCTGAATTCGATACTTAATATCTGTATGGTTTCACTTAATTTTTCCAAAAGTACTGACAATAAATATAACGTATGTAGTATTTTTGAAAAGGTAATCGAACGATCTTTAAAATGAGATATCACTCAACCCCCCTTCCCATTAAAGATTTTGGGGGTTGTGTCCGCCCCCGTTAAAGGGTTTATGTAATTTAGTTGAAAAGTGCTCTATAAAATGTCCCCCTCACAAATAAATTTGACGTGTTTTTGTATATTTTTAGATTTTCTATAGGGACCAAATTGTAGGGGGTGGCAACTTTTTAAATTGACACCCTATATATCAAATATTATGTGTTGATATTAAACAAATGTTAAATATTAACAAAATATTTTTGTGTAGGTGAAACATTAACATAATTTAACATTTTTTAAATATATCGTACAAAATGATATTAATGAATAATACATTTTTATTAAATGAGATTTATAGCCACATTTTGAAGAAAATCTTTAAACTTATTTTCGTCAAGGTTTTTATAACAATATTCATGTATTGAATATGTTCTTTGTTATGTGCTTTATGTCCTTGAGATATTAAAAAAATTTATAGGAACTAAACAAAGGAATTTTAATCAAATAATATAAGAATATCATTGAAGTGAAAACTTCAGTTATACACTTACAATGTATTCCTGGTGTCTTTTCTGAGAACACATCTGATATTTTTAAAGACGATGGTGCAATGTAGTTTTAGTTGTTTTTATGATACAGATTCATCGCTAGATATATTCCTTGATTGTCTATTTCCAAAAGATATGTATTTAACAAACTAAGATTCCGCAGTTATAACAGGTAGCGGGTAGATACTTCTCCACAATCCCAGTGGAGGACAAACTTACTTTATGGATCCTCTCATATGCAAGACTTGATTCTCTCTCAACTTCTGTACTGGAGAGAAATCCTGTCCTAACCCCATTCCTACTCAATACCTATCATATCCTACCAATTTCCTAAACCATCTCAACAACCCACCTGGTAAGGTGGATTGTATCTGTATTTTTAATTTATTAATTTCCATAGATTATAATAAAGATAGCTTAAACTAAAAGGAAAAAAGGAGAGATTAAAAAGAAAATAAGATGAAGTGCGTACATAAATTCTCTTTTCTATTATTCAAAGCCCTTTTGTGTTCTGCTCTACGTTTGTTAAAGGTTGTGACAGTTTGACCGATGTAAGTTTTTGGACAGTCCAAATACAATTAAACCACTGTGTATTTATGTTAATCTATGTAACATGCTATGGTAGGCTGCTAATTTATGTTGCGTAGGGTGGAATGATGAATTGTGTATAGCTGTGATAGTATGGGTAGGTTTATGAAATACGGAGAAGTCATAATAAATATGTAAATCTAGATTTATGGATTTATTCGGTTCTTTGTCTATTGTTTATTCAATATGACTGTGGAGTGAATTAATGTACGATAATAATTGGCTAAGTTGCCTGCTAGTTCCTGTAAAGCATACCAGTATGTTGTCCGCGTATCTTAACCAATATAAGAACTGTTTGAATACGGGTTTTTTTTGAAACCTTTGTTTCTAGATGACCCATAAAAATATTTGGTAGTAATGGGCTTAGAGAATTGCCCATGATAAGTCCTGCACTATTATTTGTATAATATTTGTAATGGTCAAATCCATCACTTCTTTGAAAGAATTTCGAAACAAAAACAAAAAACCTACCTTGTAATCTTTTCTTACTCCCTTTTGTCCAGCAATGGTACTAATAATATTGCAGTTCCAAATTCCAACTTGAACTTGAGGTGGAATTCTAACATTCACAATCACAGAACTTCCTTTATTTTCTTTGAGCATAACACCCCATACATGGGGGTCCTTCGGAAAGTGATTTAACTTCGGATTGAGTGGTCGAACTGCTCTTGTGCCCAATATTACTGTGGGTTTTTCTCCTGAAAAAGATTTGAAAAACAAAATTATAATCGTTTGTGAACAAAAATATAAACTGAAGATCATTTACTAAAACCAGTGAAATGGATTTATTGATAGATTGAGTTTAGAATTAGAATAGAACGCAAAACTTCAAAGGCTTTCGGCGTAAACACCGGACTCAGACAGGGAGACTCACTGTCCCCATTAGGTACTATTTAATCTAGCATTGGAATATGCAATGCGAAAAATCTATACCAGAGTCAAACCAGGCATAACTGCCAGAGGAGCAAAGATTGTTCTCGCATTTGCAGAAGACGTAGATGCAGTAGCACAGACACCACTGGAAGTTAAGGATATAGTTTCGAACTTTGAAGAAGCAGCACTAAACGTCGGCCTGAAAATAAACTATCATCATCATCATCATCAGTAGCTCGACAACCCTTTTTGAATCCTGGCTTGTTTTAGGATTTTCCGCCATTCTGTTCTGTTCCTTGCTTTGTTCTTCCAGTGGGTAATCTCAAGTGTTTTCAGATCTTGTTCCACTTGTTCCATGTATCTAAGTTTGGGTCTTCCCTTTGACATTCTCCCTACTGGTGTTTGCCTCATTATATGTTTTGGTGTTTCGGTCTCAAACATCCGTTCAACATGGCCCATCCAGCGCAGACATCCGATCTTTATGGATGTTATGACGTCGGGTTCGCTGTATGCTGCGTATAGTTCAAAATTATATCTTCTGCGCCATACTTCATTTTCTTTCACCCCCTTATATATGTGTCTGAGGATTTTTCGTTCAAACGTACCTAATAAGTTCTCATCGCTTTTCGACATTTTCCATATCTCTGATCCATATACAGGGTGGGGCATTAGTGTGACAAAGTCCAATTACTCGTTTGTCGTAAGAGATATGAAAAAAAGTTATTCACACAAAAGTTGGGAAACGGATAGGACCATAATTTAAAAATATTTTCAGATATACAGGGTCACCGGTATTGACAGGGTGACACAAACTTATGTTTTTTTAAATGGAACGCCCTGTATGTTTTTACATTTTTGGATTTTCCTCGACGTCTTCTTTCACAAAATATAGGGTTTTGTAATATTATACGAGGTAGTTTAAAAGATAATTACGTTTTATTGTTAATTTCGTAGCAACATTCACACCCTGTAGAATTGTGCCGATTTGACATTAAAGTTTCTGTTTATCATCAAACGATTTTTAATATAGTCCACTGTTGTTAAACGCTTATAATATAGCGGAAAGATTAATATTAATATACAGGGTTGGTCAAAACTCGGAATGAGTATTTTCTGAGTTTTCTTAAATGGAACACCCTGTATTTTAGTATTCTAATGAAATGACATTTCATGGTACTTTTTTATTTCTTAAGCATTCCCTATACCTAAGTGCTTTAATTTTTGACTTATTCGTGATTCTTTAATCCAAACTTTAGTTGCAACAAAAATTACGTGAAATTTTATTAGGTGGCTGTGCAAATATCCAATCGAAAATAACTTTTTGAAAAAAAAGTAGATATTAACCTAGACTGATCCTAAATTTTTTAATTTTGGATGAGATATCCAAATACCTACGTAGTTAAGATTGTTGGTGCGTAAAATATAAATAAAAAGATACAGGATTCTACCTAGTTGGCTATGACAATAAATTTGCTGAAACATTTGACATTATACTATCTTTATAGTTCCAGTTGCTTTGTTACCATTACTAATATGAATTTTTCTAATGAGTAACTGATAAGTAACTGATCAAAATAATTTTTGTGCTAGGAGAGTATAACAAAAATGTGTTACTAGCAATAAGAATTTTTCATCAGCAATTCGCTGATAGACGAATACCAAGAAGAGAAACTTTTGAAAGTACACTAAAACGATTTTAACAGTCTAGGTCTAGATAGTTAGATTATAAGAACGTTCTTCCTAATATGCAGATCCTCAGTTACACTATGGATTGCATTTAATTCATTTTATTCATTTACAATCGTTTTTATTCGACCAGGTTTCTGGTAATTTAAATATCCAGTCTGTTGAAACCGTTTTAGTATTATTTTAAAAGATTCTCTGCTTGGTTTTCGTTTATCAGGGAATTGTTGATGAAAAATTCTTATTGCTAGTAGCACATTTTTGGTATACTCTCCTAGTACAAAAATTATTTTAATCAATTACTCATCAGTTAATTATTAAAAAAATTAATATTAGTAATGGTAACGAAGCAACTGGAACTATAAAAATAGTATAATGTCTAATGTTTTAGTTAGCCAACTAGGTAGAATCTTGTATGTTTTTACTCATATTTTATGCACCAACAATTTTAATTACGTAGGTATTTGGATGTCTCATCCAATATTAATAAATTAAGGATCAGTCTAGATTAATAACTTTTAACTACTTTTTTTTGAAAAATTATTTTTGATTGAATATTTGCACAGCCACCTAATAAAATTTCACGTAATTTTTTTGCAATTAATGTTTGGCTTAAATAATCACGAATAACTGAAAAATTAAAGCACTTAGGTATAGGGAGTGCTTAAGAAATAAGAAAGTACCATGAAATATCATTTCATTAGAATACTAAAATACAGGGTGTTCCATTTAAGAAAACTCAGAAAATACTCAGTCCGAGTTTTGACCAACCCTGTATATTAATATTAAACTTTTTTCTCTATTATTAATGTTTAACAATAGTAGACTATATTAAAAATCGTTTGACCATATATAGAAACTTTGATGTGAAATCACTACAATTCTACAGGGTGTGAATATTGCTACGAAATTAACAATGAAATGTAATTATTTTTTAAACTACCTGGTATAATATTACAAAACCCTATATTTTGAGAAAGAAGACATCGAGGAGAATCCAAAAATGTAAAAATATACAGGGTATTTCATTTAAAAAAACGTAAGTTTGTGTCACCCTGTTAACATGGGTGACCCTGTATATCTGAAAATATTTTTAAATTATGGTCCTATCCTTGCCCCAACTTTTATGTAAATAACTTTTTTTGTATCTCTTACGACAAGCGAGTAATTGGACTTTGTCACACTAATGCCCCACCCTGTATATAAGGACCGGTTTTATTAGGGTTTTGTATATTTTGCATTTGGTTGTTCTCGTGATGTTGTTAGATCTTAGATGTTTAATTAGTCCATTATATGCTTTATTAGCAATATGTATTCTTCTCTTAACTTCTTCGCTGACATTGTTATCTGCGGTAACTAGTGAACCTAGATATGTAAAAAATTTTACGCTTTCGATGTTCTAGTCTCCTATTGTCAGATTCTGTAGGTTTCTTTGGCCTGTCGATTTGCTGGCCTTCATGTATTTGGTTTTTATTTCATTAATATTTAGGCCACTGTTTTGTGCCGGTTTTTCTATCGCATTAAATGCTTCTATCATTTCTCTTTTGCTTCTAGCTATGATATCAACATCATCTGCAAATGCCAATATTTGTACACTTTTTGTTATTATTGTTCTTCTGGTGTTGACTTTTGACTTTCTAATATTTTTTCTAATGTGATGTTGAATAGAACACAGGATAGGGCATCTCCCTGTCGTAGGCCCGTTCTAACATGGATTGTATCTGTTAGTGCGTTTTGAATTCGAATTTTGCTTTGTACTTTAAGTGTTTCTTTTACTACATCAATGAATTGAGTTGGAATATTAAACTCCTTTAGGGCGTGGATCAGAAATTCTTGATGAATACTATTATAGACACTCTCAAAATCAATGAAAAGATGATGTGTGTCTATATTAAGTTCACTAGTCTTTTCCAAGATTTGCCTCAAGACGAAGATCTGATCTAATGTGGACTTCTGCCTGCAGAAACCACATTTATATCCCCCAACTATTTGTTCCGCATATGGTCTCAATCGGTCATACACAATATTTGAGAGTATTGTGAAAATAAACTGTAAAATAAATAAAATTCAAATACCTAGGAACAAAATTACCAGTGACAACACAGGAGAACGGGAGGTTGAACTACGAATACTGGCGGGGAATAAATCTTTTTTGCCGTTCAACATCTACTGAGGTCAAAGCTTCTATCAAGACGTGCCAAAATCCAAATGTACAAAACCATAATACGAGCAGCAGTGACATACGGAAGTGAAACATGGACATTGAGAAAGAAAGAAATCAATAAATTATTAGTATGAGAACGGAAAACCCTGCGGGTTATATATAGGCCTTGTGTGTGACAAATGAATGGAGGAGAAGATTCAACAATGAATTCGAGATTCTTTTTGGACAGGGAAACATCGTGAGATACATAAAAGCTAATAGACTAAGATGGGCAGGCCACGTGGTACGGAGTAATGACGACAGACAGATTAACAATGTGTTTTGAGAGAGACCAGCCGGTAGAAGGCCGGCAGGACGGCCTAGAAAAAGGTGGAAAGATGCAGTCAGAGAAGACCTGGAGAAGATGGAAGTGAGATCATGGTAAATAGTAGCACAAGATCGGAACCAATGTAAGACAATAGTAAATAGCAGTAAATAGTTGTAAAAGCCATAGATGATGATGATGATGCTGAGTGAGTTAGATTTCAATTATCTGAGGTGTTTTATTATATGGGGAAAATAAGCACGACAAAAACATGGAATTGAGTTGTTAAACTAGACGTTAATCGTTTTATGTACGTATAAAAAATACATATTCGTATGTTTATATAATAATGCAAATAATATTCAAAATAACACATCTATTAATTAGAATATTAGAATATTAAACGATTAACCCTTAAATGC
Source organism: Diabrotica virgifera virgifera (assembly GCF_917563875.1). Taxonomy (NCBI): domain Eukaryota; kingdom Metazoa; phylum Arthropoda; class Insecta; order Coleoptera; family Chrysomelidae; genus Diabrotica; species Diabrotica virgifera. The sequence goes on from NC_065443.1 coordinate 20,849,922, forward strand.
ATCGTGTTGCCGTTCGGCAACATAGGTAAACGATTGAATGAAATATCTATTCTGATTCGAATTTGAATTAACTGCATAGCGTTGCCTTTAGTCTATTTACTGTTAATATTAAATAGTTTGGCACTTTTTGTACAGATGGCATAAACATGCACTTCGACCCATTGAATTGTTTGGCAACCAACAGGTAACGTCGTGTATTATTTGATGAAGTTTGAGAGTCGTATCTAGTTAGAATATTAGTGATTTATTATTGAAAAAATATCCTAATTAGTAGGTAAGGTATATACTTTTTACTTTTATTATGCTCACCCTTGTTGTTTTTCCCGCATTCATAAGAAAAATAAAAAACATTTTTTGTTGCCGTTTTGCTACAGTGCGCACTCAAGAATCCCTGACACAGAATATTTACATCTGATTCTTTATTACAGAATGCATCGTCAGAATTATTTGTCGGAAAAGGATCTGCAGGAATATTGGGCAAATTTCACTGGCCTGACTAGTGAAGATGAAAGTGATTTCTCCGACACAGATAGTATTGCAGACCCTGAATTTGAACCTAACTATGGCGACAAATCTGATGAAGAAACGTGCAATGAAGCTAAAGATATTTCAGAGGAGATAGACAAAACAGAAAATATGGAAATGCTAGAAAGTAAGCAAATCATCCACGAGAATGAAAGCTTGCCATCTACCGATCTTGGACCATCCGGTATTATGGCTCGCTATTATATTTGGCTCGCATTATTCCATAGCATCAGAATTTCCGTCTTTATCATGATAATTATTATACAGATGTACCGCTGCCTGTACATAAAGCCAAAAGGGGAATATTACCATTGGGAACAGTCCAAAGGCAACGGATACCATATTGCAAATTACCAACACATACGGATAAGAAGAATTTCCTCGTGGTGATAGTCATAAATATACTGCAACGGATGACGGCGTAGATATCTCATCTACAATATGGAAAGATAATAAAAATTCGTCTGGCTTTCCACTTTTGCAGGTATATCTCCTATATACAAAATATAACGCTTTGATAAGTCCCTTTGTAATTAAAGAATATAACTGCCATATGGGAGGGGTTGATCTCATGGACAGTCATATTGGAAGATAAAAAATTTCTATCTCCGAATATTTTATCACTTACTTGATTTAACAGTTGCCAATTCCTGGATACTCTATAAAAGAGCGACGGTTGCTAAGAACCCACAGGCAAAGCTTTTAACACAAGCAGCTTTTCACACAGAACTTGCAGAGTGTTTGTGCAAGATCAGAAAACCACAGCAAAAAGAGGGAGACCAAATACATTGGAAGCTGACATCCAAAAAAAGAAAAAGAGAGGACCAGCTCAGTACATTCCCCCCAAAGATATTAGTAGGGACCGATATGGACACTGGCCGACTATAGAAGATAACAAACAACGGTGTAAATATCCCAAATTGTAAAGGGTTTACACAAACAAAATGTCAGAAATGTGGTGTATGTGTTTCAATAAAAATAATAATTGTTTTTATAATGTTCATGTAAATTAACAATGTAGATTTTATATCCTAACTTGACCTTGTATGCACAATGTAGAATTTTGGCAACAAACCTGTTATTGTCAAAAACAAGTGTTTCAAATTAAACTTAATTTTTTTTATTATTTTTTCATCATTTCTAAGCTTCCGCTAAAGACTTTTTTTGATATTTGACATCAATAAAAAAAATCATGCATTTAAGGGTTAAATGTTAACAAATGTATAATTACTATGCAAAGAGTTAAATTATACATTCATACAAATAAATTAAGACTAACAATCCTATGAGATTGCTAGTCTTCTACTAGGCGCCCCCTCAGGTGGTGCCAATAGCGTGTAACTGACTGAGCGGCTACAATCAGTATAAGATCCAGATTTAGAAATCCAAGATTATACGTTCGGGATGGCATCGGCAGGAGGAGCTCAGATTTGCAGGCCCTGCTAATTCTGACATACATGAGAGCCCGGTGCAGCCTGGGCCTCAGAAACGCTGAAAATCAGGTTCTAATAGACCTGGTCCGTAAGATAGGGGTGATAGAATGGACCCGCCGTAGGAGGTCTACGTGTCTGAAGGGCTCACAAGTGGGCCCTGCCCCGATGTACCATACCGTACCATACCATACCAAATCCAGACTAAGCGGCTCTGAATCAAAAGTTGCCAACCTGCATGGCAAGTGTGTCTATTTGCTATGGAGAGAAACTGGAATACAAGACTCTCGATGCTCGCTGGGCTAGACAAAGGGTGCTAATAATCCCCGGGTTGGACCAGGCTATCATAAAAAGACGAGAAACATTATGACAAGGAAATATGTGATCTGAAGAGCGATAGGTCAAAAATAAAGTAAGAGATTGTGGAACTATCAAAAACTTTAAAAGTAGGAGAACAACGAGTAACTCTAAATTATCAGTGTCATCACAGTTCATTAAAAAACAAAGCCTTCTTCAGAACAATACTCCATTCACCCCTGCCTCTGGTAACTCTTCTCCATGCTCTAACTCTAATAGATTTTATCGTTCTCTAGTTGTCTTGTTTCTGACTGTTGTACTTTCCTATCTCCTAATTATATGCCCTATCCATCTAAGGCGTAATACCTTAATGAATTTTGCAGTGTCAGGTTCCCGTTTCAATGCCTACGCCATAAACCTTGCTCTTTTACTCCTCCATAGACGTCTTTAACATTGACTAAATAAGGTAAATATAAAAGAAAAGAGACTTGATATTACGTGTAGACAATTATTATAAACTGATGAATGCTGTGATTTGGATAGTGATGAAAGTGAAACAGAGAGTGGATGAAGGCGGTAATAGAGCTGCAGTAGAGCAGTAGAGTAGACTTGATAGATAATGGATGAAGGAGTGGAGAACGTAAGGTAATGTATAACAGCTTATTCTCCGCACCAGCTAATTTGAGCCTTTTAGTTACTTTAGCAACTAAAAGCCTTTGCGCAACTAACAAAGAACAGATTCCAATTACTAGATCTAGCTCAGTGTTTTTCAATATTTTTGATTTTGCGACCCCTTTACAGGTTGAAATATTCTGGCGACCCCCTGGTGTCATAAAAAGCCAAAGAAATAATTTAATTAAAAACTGCATACGTTAGGTAATAATTTTTTCCTATTTTGTTACATTTATCTTTTATTTACGCGACTGGGCACAGTTTGTAGTATTTGTGCGATTTGAAGCAGATGACAATATCATGAAAGAAATCTTATTTTGCAAAGCACTTCCTGCAAACACTACTGGCCAGTGTTTGTACGATATGTTTTTAGAAAGCACTTGCAACTACAATATTGATTTGGAAAAATATATTGCTATTTGTAGCGTTAGAGTTAAAGCTATGAATTGTAAAAATACCTGACTCATTGCAAAATAAAATCTATAATGCCAAACATATCCTGGACACACTGTTTTCTTCATCGACAGGCTCTACGGTACTACCTTCTGATATAAATAACGTGCTCAAGGAGGTAATAAAAATTGTAAATTCTATCAAAGGTTCTTCTTCTTAGGGTGCCTGTCCGTTCCGATCGTTGGCGATCATTCTGGTTATGATGACTTTGTTAGTTGCTATACGGAATAGTTGTGTTGAGGTCTTTTTATACCATGCTCTCAGGTTAGCAAGCCAGAATATTCTTCTTCGTCCTGGGCTCCTTTTTCCTTTAATTTTACCTTGTAAAATGCACTGGAGTAGCTCGTATCTGCCTTGATTTCTCATTATATGCCCCAAGTACTGCAGCTTACGGCCCTTCACGATGTTGACTAAATCTGCGGTTGTGTTCATCCTCCGTAGTACTTCTTCGTTGGTGACTTTGTCTGTCCATGGTATCTTCAGGATAAAGCTTTGCAAACCCGGCTATTCAGAATCGTTTGTGAAGATATGGACTCGCGTCATCAAAATCTCCTTTATCACACAAAGGCCAGTTGGCTATCCAAAAGAAAGGTATTGACAAGGAACTGAGAGCTGAATTGTCAATGTTCTTAGTTTTTACAAGATACAAAATCTAAATATGCTTACGCTTCTTCTGACCCTATTGGCTCTTGAAATCAGAATTTTTCAGATCTTTTTAGCCATTAAAACAATTTGAACAAGAACCTTCAAGAAAGAGAAAAGAATATTTTAAAAGCTAAACATAAAGTATAAGCATTTCACGCAAAACTTCGTTTGTGGTCAACTTCTCTGCAAAACAAAATGTTTGAGTCTTTTCCATGTGTTCAGAAGATTGATGAAGATAATGCAACAGACCAAAGTTTTGCAGCATCGGCTCACATTCCTTGCATTATACAGAGCTTGCATAATTTACAAGAGCAACTTTTGACATACTTTCCAGAGTTGCACTCTGAAGCTGACAATAGGCGTAGATGGATTCTAAACCCTTTGTTGGGCACATCAATAGATCTGACTGATGCCAACAAAAAAAACAAAAAATAAAATGTCTTCTAGATTTAGCTGCTAATGGTATGCTTAAAATGGAATTTTATTCGCAAAGTGTCGACGTATTTTGGATGAAAAGAAAACACCAATATCCAGAACTGGCAAGGGAAGTAAGGAAGCTCTTAAATTATTAGTGCAATTAGTCACTGCATACTTGTGTGAACTGAGATTTTCTTCAATGATAGACATTAAAACTAAAAACAGAAATAGACTGCAATTAGAATATGATTTGATTAGTAACCTTTCAAAAATAGTACCACAATTTGATAAAATTTTGAAAAACAAACAAGCACATCCTTCCCAGTAAAATTGTGTTTTAAGAACCTCAACTTTTTCTTTCACTCGACGACCCCCCGAGTAAGGCTTCGCGACCCCCTTGGGGATCGCGACCCACAGATTGAAAAACACTGACTAGCTAATAATCTATTGTGTATATGTTATAGTCAAAGCCCGAATTTCAGGCACTCCTAGGTTTGACTAGGCAATCCTCAGGTCTGACTGACGGTCTTAGTCAAAGCCCGAAATAAATTACAGTTTCGGCCTTTGACTAGTCAAACCTGGGAGAGACTAAGTTGGTCAGGCAAAGGTCGAAATTTAATTTTATGAAATCGGGGTTTGACTAGTCAAACCCCGATCAGCTATTAAAATGTCGTAATTTGTTAGACTAGGTTTAAAAAACGTAATTTTTTTAATTTTAGTGTTTATTATTTTTATTTTGTCCTAATTAAAATTAAAAAATTTGTGTTTATTTTCACTTGTTAAGGCATTATCGCAATTAGAGTTGCACAATACGTTAGACTTTTTACACTTATATAATTTTGAAGAGCATTTCTTATGACAATAGCATTTTATAAAGCCTTGTACTCCAAATTCAGAATCTTTTGTACTAATTTCTCTTATAGACAGCTTAACGTCTGAAACATCTTCGAAATTAAGAGAATTCTCTTTGCATTCTCTTATTTGATTTCTTGAAAAAAAGTGTGTTTATTGTTCCGTATTTCATACCAACTCTATATAAACCGTTAATTTTTTTATCTTGTATGATACAAAAATTTTTTCGAGCAGCTCCTTTGACTCTATCAAAGCTGGAGGTAGATATTGTTGCCGTTTTTTCGATCGGAATTGGAGGACATTTTTTTCACTTAATTGTTTCATAGCATTAGCCTGGGCATGAAGACCTTCCACCGCCTTTACTTTATTTTTTTTTTAATTTTTTCTGTCTGTGTACAATGCTGCATATAACTTTTCTTTCAAAACCTTCATAGTATGCACCTAGTGTGCTGTCAGCACACACAACCTGATTACAAATTATGCACGTATGTGCGTCAGACCTTTTGGCAAATACAACAAACCAAATCTGAAGAAGTAATCTGCATTTTTTGACAATTTTCTTTCTCTCCTAATGACGACGGTCCAGGGGCTTCGTTAGTATTATGATGATCCTAAGATTTTTCTCCGATTGCAATATCTTTTTCACAGTTGACGATGACATTCCTGTTCCATTTGTTTGTGCTAGAATAAAATTCATATACTTAGTCAAATCAAATTACGTGTAAATAATAATCAAACTCCGTTCGCTCCACTCAGACGCATTTTGACAGATTCAGACTAGAAAAAGATTAAAATAAATGAAAGGCGATTGAAGGTCTTCATGTCCAGGGTAATTATATCAAACAATTAAGTGAAAATAAAAAATTCCTCCTAATTCGATCGGAAAAACTGTAACAATATCTATCCCCAGCTTTGATAGATCCAAAGGAGATGCTCGAAATATTTTGGGTATAACACAAGATAAAACAATTGACGGTTTATATAGAGTTTTTACGAAATACGAAACAATAAATACACTTTTTTCAAGAAATCAAATAGAAGAATGCAAAGGGAATTTTCTTAATTTCGAAGATGTCCAGGCTGTCTCTAAGAGAAATTAGTACAAAAGATTCTAAATTTGGAGGGCAAGACTTTATAAAATACTACTGCAATAAGAAATGCTCTTCAAAATTATGTAAGAGTAAAATATCTAACGTATTGTGCAACTATAAATGCCATAATGCCTCAACATATGAGAATAAACACTATTTTTTTATTTTAATTACGACAATATAAAATAATAAACATTAAAATTAAAAAATTACGTTTTATTAAACCTAATCTAACAAATTACGACAGTTTAATTATTAATAATTAATTTAGCCGAAACTGCAATTTATTTCGGGCTTTGACTAAGACCATCAGTCAGTCCTGAGGATTGCCTAGTCAAACCTAGGAGTGCCTGAAATTCGGGCTTTGACTATAACATATATAACTCAAACTAAATAAACTTACCAAACCCGAAACTGATTCTTATTACATCATGCTCAGGATCGAAGGTTCTATTTAAATTTATTCCCAACTGAAAAACTGCTCCTCTTCGTAAGACTGGCGTAGGTGCTTCAGCGTTAACCAACTCATACTCGCATGTGTGATGGTTATGTGCATTTTCTTTATGAAAAAAATCTACCCCTGTTACGGTTGCTGGCTCCATTTTGCTGAAAAAATATATATACTTTAGTACGAGATATAAAATCCTTAATAGTATTTGATAATGTAGTAGCAGCTTGAAAAGGGGTCTTATATACCGGGTGGTGAATGATCAAAAAGGCCATAGGAAATTCAATGGGAAATTCGAAACTGTTGAAATCCTGCTTCCCTGATTATTTTGCATCAAGAGGCATGATATACTATTTATAGAGAACTAAAATCTGTATTGAAAACAAATGTTGAAATTGTTCTACGAATTAAACACATTCCAAAATTTTGCAAAAATATAATAGGTACAAATTTGCCAAAGTATAGGGCATTCCAAGCTTTTGACGTTTATGAAAACGCTGGAAGGCAAACTGCCAAACATTGTGTTTGTTTATATTCTATGCATGATACTATAAATAACGTTATTTATAGTATCATGATTCTATGTACCACATGTTTCTTAAGTTTTTTAGCCATTAAAAGTTTTTTAGATGTATTTTCCGAACATTTTGTTGTAGATTTTGTTTAGTTTTTAGTTGTAGAAGTACTTGAAAGACTTTATTTAGTTGTAAGCAGTGAATGAGTAAACATGGATGATATAAAGTTGTTGGTAGACAATACAAATGTTGCTAGCAGGTACAAGCAAAAGATTGACAAAATAAAATAAATAATATAGGTCCAACTTCCCTCAATGGATCTGAGTTTACCGACATAGTTAGTTATTTCTCATTTTTATAGGACGTTTTATAGTATTTAATCATTGTTTTTGTCTCTCAGATAATAACTTATTTAGTTGTTTTAGGTTTTTGCCTCTCAGGTGATAATGTATTTAGTTGTTTTATGATGCTTAAAATGTAGCACTGATGGTAACCGATAAAACTGAACTGTATCATGAATGCTTAGCATTCCACACTTCAATACACAACCAAAAAGAGACATATCTTTTTAAATGGATTCATCTAGTGAACATGTTAAATTAATCCTTGTACAAAACAAAATTACAAGAAAACGCAACTAAAATTATTTAAAGCACATTAGGAACTAATAGAATAAAATTTATGTTTGCCTCCCGGCCGCCATATTGATTTAATTTTGACAGCATGTTGGAATGCCCTATTATTGTAAAAGCTAGGTCACACGTAGTGCAGAATGTGTGGGTTGCGTTTGGTCACAATAAAGTTGAATATTAACAATATTTGAATTGTCAATATTTTTAGTTTATATTATTTTATTAATTTTATTTTTATTTTATTTATTTTTATTTATACTTTATATTAACTAAAAATTACCGTTTAACATGATGAACTCTTGTAGGATGGCGTCTTACTGGATACGGTTTTTCCGATTGAACTTTGGAAGAATTCATGCTCAGTTATTTTTTATTGGACCACACCCCAAATATGAATAAATTATTTATTTACTATTTAAACGTAGAGTTAGAACGGGTCAAGTTGAATCTGATAATTTGAAATTATCGTATTATCATAATCAGTTGATAATATTATTATTGTTTGTGTTTATTTATGTCTCAGTTATTATACAGAGTGTGTTATAATAAATAGTACATGGTATAGCGAAAAAATAATTGGTGATTAAATAAACTAAAATAAAATTTTTAAAAAATTATCAACTGCTTGTCAAAAATTTTTATGATCTGCAGTTTCCTTTATTATTTTTTAATATTTTTTTCATTTCTTCTGTGATTTTTCCATCTTGTTTTTAATTATTAATGATTATTCTGTTGAACTTTATCTTATAACCTGTTTCTTATCACTGTTCCCATATTTACCTATTTTCTTTTAATATTTACACCCCTCCCTTAGTTGACAACAAAGTTTGTTTTTTAGAAGACGGTGTATGAATGTCATACTTTTCTACTTAATGGTCCCTAATATTAAGGCATTTAACGTATCGGAACACCAGCTTTTTTGAGCCAATCTCAAAGAAGGTCGCCTGATGCGGAATCAATTAGTAATCAGTCGGCGCTAGATCGGGACTGTACAGTGGATATTGTAATTGTTCCCAGCCAAATACAGCGATATGAAATGACTGATGATGCAATCATGCTGGGCAAGTGGAAAGAACAGTTCCATGAGCTACTAAATCATGATGATGAATGCAGAAGAGGTAAAAAGTGAACCCGTAGATATATCAACTGAGAGAGAAATTCATGGACCTTCCAAAGATGAAATTATACATAATAATGTTATTCTGAAGCTATTTCCTTGTGGCATTTTTATGATTAACTATAAGCCACAATTAAATTGAAAAAATAATTTTATTAACGTTTCGAAGCCCAAATCGGGTTTCGTTGTCAAAATACAAAATACTACTAAAATAAACAAAAATGTTGTTGCTAAGTAAAAAAATTCTTCTAATAATTTATTTAATCTGACTTATTTATATTGGCAATTCAGACGTATTTAAAGTAGAAGACTTTAAAATGATATCGCCAATATTTATGAGTTGCGTTCCTGGGACGACTTTACTAAAAGATAGTTCATTCGTTTACATGAAATCAATACCAACTCAATAATATCCGTCACAAAAAAATCATAGTATGTGATCCGTCTTTAAAAAGACAACCAAATGCAGCGATGACAGTAAAATTCTCGCGTTAGAGATTCCGTAGTAAATCACGAGGGAAAACCAGGAAAAAACCTCGTGATACTATCACGACATCGTAAGTACTTGGTCTGACATTTAATTTACTTTCAAAAAACTAATACCAAATTCTGACTTTAATATGTTTAAATTATAAATAATATTAATAATACATAGATATACAATAATTAATACTAAAATATAAAATTTTTACTAACTCGATATGTTATTGACTTACTAATCGTGGTATTTTCTTTCTATTGACTTCTTCTTTCAGTATGGGTAACCACATCCTACTGCATTCTACCGAGGAATTTGCGACACAATTGGTTTCATTTAGCATAATTAGAGCCGCTTCTTTGATTTTTCTCTTTTTACTACCTGATTCTATAATTCAGTGAAGAGATTCAAGTATAGTCCTGAATGAATCAGATAGTAAAAAGAGAAAAATCAAAGAAGCGGCTCTAATTATGCTAAATGAAACCAATTGTGTCGCAAATTCCTCGGTAGAATGCAGTAGGATGTGGTTACCCATACTGAAAGAAGAAGTCAATAGAAAGAAAATACCACGATTAGTAAGTCAATAACATATCAAGTTAGTAAAAATTTTATATTTTAGTATTACTTATTGTATATCTATGTATTATTAATATTATATATAATTTAAACATATTAAGGTCAGAACTTGGTATTAGTTTGTTGAAAGTAAATTAAATGTAAGACCAAATACTTACGATGTCGGGATAGTATCACGAGGTTTTTCCTGGTTTTCTCTTGTGATTTACTATGGGATCTCTAACGCGAGAATTTTACTGTCATCGTTGCATTTGGTTGTCTTTTTAAAGACAGATCACATGCTATGATTTTTTTTGACGGATATTCTTGAGTTGGGATTGATTTCATGTAATCGGATGAACTATCTTTTAGTAAAGTCGTCCCAGGAACGCAACTCATAAATATTGGCGATATCATTTTAAAGTCTTCTACTTTAAAATGTATAATATACGTCTGAATTGCCAATATAAGTGAGTCAGATTAAATAAATTATTAGAAGAATTTTTTTACTTAGCAACAACATTTTTGTTTATTTTAGTAGTATTTTGTATTTTGACAACGAAATCCGATTTGGGCTTCGAAACGTTAATAAAATAATTTTTTTAATTTAATTGTGGCTTATTTCCTATCTAAATAGTTATAGTATGGTATAACTAGACCCAAACCCAGACATCCAAAATGAAAGTTATCTTCCAACACCAAATTGTTTTATATGGTCCACATAATGTTCAGAAAAAAGTCACACCATTTTGAGCGTCGAGTTTGGGGGGGGGGGGAGAGGAGGGAGAAATCGGTAAATTCGTAGTTTTTTACGTTTTTCGTAAATATTTCTAAAACCATACGATTTAGCATAAACAACCTTCTATACAAAAATGTTCTACATTAAATTTGAAATAAAAAAAGCCCTATGCATAATCCTTCTAAAATAATCGGTTTCAAAGTTACGGAGATATTATAGTATAATTGGTCCAAAAAAAGGCCTAACCTAAATATCCCAAGTAAAAGTTTTCCTCCAACACTAAATTGTTCTATATGGTCCACATATTGTTCAGTAAAAAGTTACACCATTTTGAGCGTCCGGTTTGGGGGGAGATGGGGGAGAAATCGGTAAATTAGCAGTTTTTTTAAGTTTTTCGTCAATATTTCTAAAACTTTGCTTTAGCGTAAACAATTTTCTATATAAAAATGTTCTACATAAAATTTAAAACAAAAAAGGTCCCATACATAATTGTTATAAAATCAACGGTTCCAGAGTTACGGAGGGTGAAAAGTGGAGGTTTTCGATACATTTTATATTTTTTGGGCAATTTCCTACTGATTTTCTTTAACAGGATTGGGTTTTATAAATCAAATTTGCTATTTCAGTGGCCGATAGTATGTTAGTGATAAGCACTTGAAGAAACGTCAACCTCACCACCCAAAATCATCATCAATTGCCCAAAAAATATAAAATGTATCGAAAACCTCCACTTTTCACCATCATTAACGCTGGAACCGTTGATTTTATAACAATTATGTATCGGACCTTTTTTGTTTTACATTTTATGTAGAACATTTTTGTATAGAAAATTGTTTACGCTAAAGCATAGTTTTATAAATATTGACGAAAAACTTTAAAAAAAACTACTAATTTACCGACTTCTCCCCCATCTCCCCCCCCCCCCCCCAAACCGGACGCTCAAAATGGTGTGACTTTTTCCTGAACATTATGTGGACCATATAGAACAATTTGGTGTTGGGGGAGAACTTTCACTTTGGATGTCTGGGTTATGCCATCTTTTGAATCAATCTTATCATACTATCAATCATACATAATAATATAATGATTTCTTTAAAAAATAATGTTACCTTGTACTGATACAGTAACAGCCAAATTATTAAAAATGGAAGAGCAGCACTGAGAAAAGAGCTACGGATATAGCATCGACATAAACAGTCTAGTTATTGCATAGATATGGATATTTGGATACTTTGTATTCTTCATTTGTAAGTACAGCCAATAAAAACTATTTATTGATATGTAAATTAAAGAATTTAAATAACAATAGTTACTACCCAATTAGGAATTTGGAATAACAAATATGCTTTAAAAATAATTTTAAGACCTATAAATTAAAAATTAAGTACGTGATGATCATATTATAATCCATAGGAAACGTGAAATGGATTTTGATCTTTTCAATAATTGGAGATTGTTTTGTAGTCTGAAATTTTTTTACTATCTGGTCAATCTGGTGACAGACTAGTGAGAAATTATTTGTATCGTATTTTGCCCAGTTTGTAAATTAATATAATTTCTATGATGTTCCATTGTAGCAAAAGTTAATTTTGATGCTTCTTCTTCTTCTTCCTTCTTGTATGTAGGCTTTAAAGCCTGTTTCTTCTTCAATATTAGCCTCCTAAATTGTTTAAGTTATCGCACCATATTTTTCTTGGTCTGCCAATAATTCTTCGTCCATTTGGTGACTTATCTCGTGCTATTCGTACTACCCTATCCTCTGCCATTCTACTAATGTATTCGTTCCACTCCTGTTTCCGTTTTGTCACTCATCCATTTATGTCTTCTACATTGCATGATCGTCTTATGTTTTCGCTTCTCTCCCTATCCAACAGAGTTTTCCCTGATATTCGTCGGAGTATTTTCATCTCTGTTGTTTCTAGTAGTCGTCTCGTTTTAGATGTGTCAGGTCTTGTCTCCGCCGAGTATGTCAATATAGGTGGAATTGCTGCTATATAGATTATTGCTTTTGTGTGTTGTGTTAGGTGTTTGTTCTTCCAGATTGTGTCATTAAGAGATCCCGCCGCTTTACTTGCCATGAGCCAGAGATAGCCAGAGATAGCCATGAGTTCTCCATATGCGTTGACATGGTTTTCATTGAATCTTTGTTTTACTCCTGGAACTCCAGGATGGTTTGCAACTGTTCGTAGAATGCCTCTCGTTCCTCCTTAGGTTTACAGTCCTCGGGGCTATAGAACATTTATTTAGAACTATATGACATTTAATTTTTGATAGTCCATTGTGATGTTCATATGTATTATTTTTTCGGAGATGTAATGTTGATGCATTACGTAAAATAATGGGATTTAGGATGGCCACTACGTGACTCGTGTGTGAACTGGCGTGAGTGAAATTAAGTAACTCACGCTTCCATCAGTAGTGGAAAGTAACCCATTTTTAACACGTTGACGGACAGTGGGTCAAATGTATAAGCAGGTGTTGTGGCACTATATGTATTTTGCAAAGTAGAATAAGGAAAAATGCAACGTCTACAGACGTTGTGTCACATTACATCAATGGAAATTAGACATCTATAGACGTTCTCTCCGTCAACGTGTTAAGGAGGGTATGATCTGAAATTTTTTAAATTTTTTATTTTTTTATTATTTTAAATTAAAGGATATAACTTCAAGGATACTGTCCGAACTTTTCAAATTGATTGGAACAAAATTACCTGAAATACAACAGCTGTTGAGCTGTTAAATTACTCTTTGTAAATTACCTCGCGATTCAAACACATAGTCCGGTGTGTTTCACTTTACGATTCGACACACAAAAAAGAAATTGAAAATAAAAGTTGTCAAAACTTTAAATGCGTTTACGTTTAGTTTAAAAGTAACGCTGTCGAGATATTTTTTGTTATATTCTTATTTTTTGTTTAACAATAATAAATATGTTGATTTTCACCGTTTTTTTTTTACAAATAATTTCGTTATTTTGGCTTCTGAGTTCTGAGTGATACGAAAAACTGAAAAATCATTAAAACTAAAAAAATTCAACAGCGTTACTTGGAGAAACTCATAAGCTAATAAAATCTTTTTAAATTTTTTTGATTCACATGATCCGATGACGAGTTCTGATGTTCACCGCAAGATCCATTTTTTTTTTGGAGACGTCTGTAAAAATTTGCCACCGTTTTTTTTTTCTTTTTTGGCTTGGACTATGGTCATTCAGCCAGTCTCAATCAAAAGTAAATGTATTAAAGATATTGCCAATTAGTGAAACTTGGTTATTATAATATTATTACAATTTTTTACTTCTTATTTACCTACTCATTACAGCTAATGTACATACTATGTTAATAAATATAAATATATTATATTACTTAATGTTTATCAAGAACACATAGTGTATACATTTTACAAATAAAAATATTAATCTTAATATTAAAATAAATGCATTCTTTTTTGTATTTTATTTTAGTTTTTTGTTTGTTTTTTGTTTTGTTTTTTTTTGTCACTACGATAGGATGTCAACCCGGTTCATCCCCGCGGAGGTTTAAATCCTCTTAGTGATTTTTTCTTTAATATTTTTTTTAATTATTAATTTTTTTATTTATTTTTTTTTTGTTTCATGTTTTTATTTATTTTTTTTTAATTTTTTTTTTTAATTTTTTTTTATTTTTTTTTTCTTTTTATTTTTTTTATATTTTTTTAAGCATATTTTACAAATACTTATAACTAATTACAATAATATTTTACTATCCGACAAGAAAGATACCAAACAGTCAAAAATTTTCTTTTTATTCAGTGACAGAATAAAGAGAATATTTACAGGGAGTGGGATGTTCTGGTCTATAATTCTTTTAATTAGGTGATTGGTTAGGTGTTTATGCTTTTTGCATTCAAAAAATATGTGGTTCAAGTCACTTTTAACCTCACATTCTTGACAAATATTCGAATCTAATATGTTTATTTTAAATAAATGTGCAGGATAACATGCATGTCCAAATCTAATTCTACTGATGGTGGATATGTATTTGCGAGGGAGGGTGAAATTCTTATACCAAGGTTTTTCTGGAATAATCGGTTGTATCAAACTGTATTGTGTTGTTGAAATGTTACAGTACCTTTCCCAGCGTGTTTTCCAGCTCTTCATCTGTTCAGTTCTTAAACAAGCAAAAGCATCTAGAATGCAGGGCTGATATTTGGTTACTGTTCCATGGATGAGGGAATTTTTAGCTAATTGGTCTACATGCTCATTATGTGTAAGTCCTGAATGTGCTTTGATCCACATAAGTTTTATTTTTGGGGTGTGTTTATTAATTTCAAATAAGATTTTTTTTATTAAAAAAATGTATGGATTAGAAGTACTACAAGGTAGGTGAGGTGTTTGAATAGCAGTAAGCACAGATAATGAATCAGATAAAATTACTGCGGAATTATAGGATGCCAACTTGAAATAAATTAAAGCCTCATATACCGCCGCAGCCTCGGCAGTAAAAATGGAGAAATTTGAGGGCAGTTTAAACATTTTTTCTATAAATTTATCTGGAATATAAAAGGCACAACCAGTACCATTTGAACTTTTGTATGCATCTGTATAAATACAAACAGATTTTGACCAATTTGTAAGGTAGTTGTTTAAAACAATACTGTTTAATAAAAAGTGCTCATGATAACTGGGTTGTATAATATCTACTTGATTTAGTAACTCAAAGAAATCTTCGAAATCTACCACTTTATTTGCAACTGCAAGTTCAGTATTATTATCCGCAGTGTTTCAAAATGCGTCACATAACGGTGGCGAGTTTTTGTGAGCCTAATATTTATTTGTTAAATCAAAATAATTTAAAGTACTAATTTCTTTATATAAACAAGTGTTGTAACATCGGATATTTAGAAGAAATGTTTGACTGAGATATTCCCTTCTGAATTTAGTCGGCGGTTCCATTGTTTCAACATAGAGTGGTTCAATAGGGGTAGATCTCATAGCACCTATGCAACAGCGCAATACTGTGTTTAGAAAAACATCTATGCGACCTAAAATATTTTTAATAGCCGATCCATACAGTACTGAGCCATAATCTATAATAGATCTGATATATGAACGATAAAATAAAAGACATGTTTCAACATCTGCACCCCACCAAGTTTTTGCAATTGATTTAAGAAAATTTAGTGCTTTACTGCATCTATCAAGCATAAAATCAACGTGCAGTTTCCAGGTCAATTTGGTATCCAGAATCATACCCAGATATTTTACTGATTTACAAACAGGAAAGTAATCATCATTTAATTGTATTTGTTCTCTTTGAGGTACATTATGTCTAGTGAATATACAAATGTTAGACTTGTTGTTTGCTAACTCAAAACCATTTTTTTAAACCACTCACAGCAATGTTCATAGATATTTTCCAATGTGTTTAAGCCATCATTATATTTTTTAGATTCAGTATAAATATAAAAGTCACCGTTGGCTTATTTTTCAATATTCTGGCTTGAATTTGTTTTTAAATATTATTTGAATTATACTGAATATGTTTATTTAATTTAAAAATAAAATATTTCTAACATGGTTTCAAAAGAAATTAACAAAAATGTGATTGAAATGTTGATTTCAAGCCACCTTAAGTGAACTCTCCCCTTAAGTGAACATTGAGTATATCTGTACCTAATATTTCTCTGAGACTGACATATAGTGAATTTTGCTGTATTTTTGCTTATAAAAAATAATCTAGGTGCTTTTTTGCAAGAGTTATTCTAATACATTTTTGATACTCTCTTTTTCATATCCATTGTATTTCAAATGTTAAGATTGGCATACTTTTTGGGAGATATTTAAAATCAAAGTGTTTTGTTGGACCATTTTCCATTTTTAGTGACAGACAATTCAAACAATCCTCTCTCTCCACGTGCCATATCAGAATTATCCGATGTTGGACATAAGCATTGCGAAGGCTTCTCGATCTTCTACAATATGGAATAATTGTCCGTCCTGCATTTGATATTTGAGTCCATTCACGAATGTTTTTTAACCAAGAAACTTGTTTTCTTCCTACACCTCTACGGCCCTCTATTTTGCCTTTATGGATCAGTTTGTATTAAATAGTGTGTTGTTACTGCCTTCTGGTTCTAATTAATTAAAAAGACTAAACACGTCTTACTATACATTATATTTTATTCACTGGTATCCAATATCTAAACAATAACATTAATGATTCATAGCGCCTCGCCTTACTACATACTAACTTCTAATAATTATTTGTATATCTATATCCATACTGATTGCTCAGCGTGTTTTTATACCTATCTGAACCATAACAAATATAGTTCAAGTTCACTCGTAATAAACATGTGATACAAACTATAAGCTATTGTTTTTATGTATGTTCAATACCCTAAAGGTTCATAACATCATATTTAAATTATGATTTATACAGAGGGTTCATAATATACCACATCTCCGCCGTTTTTAAAAAAGAAAGTCCTAAGAAGAGAAGAAGAATATCTGACGGTATATTCCTCTTTCTCTTTTACAAAATGTTTATGGTTACCTAATACTATTTTCAAAAATTAAATTTCCTAACTATCCTAACTAACTGTAACATGGTACGTTTCAGAGTTTTTTTTAATCCTAAAAATTGTTTATTATTATCACTAATTCACTTTCTGTTCCGTCTTGCTTTTTGAGTCTTTTCTCCATTCACAAAACAATGTCCACATGAAAACAGTGACTAAACCTATCGGGATTTTTAATATAGTCTTTTAGTGCCTATATGCATCTCCTATAAGCAGGGGAATAATCTAATCTACCTAACTAAAAATCTCGTATCTAACTAAAAGTCCTAAGCTAAGCTAATATTACTCGAATAAGTAAAAAAAATGTATCCTTTACTCTATTAATAATTCCTATTTCAGTCTTCTTTTGATTTATTTATATATGTCTTACTAACTTTAAAATAATGTACCTATAATAAAAATGTAATCTCTCTAAAAAACTTCTAATGTGTCTCTAAAAAACTTCTAATAACTCTCTTGTACCTATAATAAAGATTTAATCTCTCTAAGAACTTCACTTTTTGTGTCCCTTTGCTTACTATCTACTAACACTATTGTAAGATATTGTCTATCCTTAATTCAAATACTTCCATTTTCCGCGAAAATTTAACCTGAATTCATTATCTACATTTAAAAATAAGTTATTTATAATTAACATTACTTTAGAGAAAAAAAATTTACAGCTTTAATTCTTAGACATATTTCAATGATTAGCTACTTATTTGCTTAGTATCTTCTTAATTTTGCTTCTTTTCTTGCAATTTTTATGTGTCTTCTTTCATTTTTCCCACATATTTTACTAAAAAATTATCTTTTTTTCTCTTCTTCTTCTTGTCTGGTACTACAACTATATTTCTTCATTTTCTCCACATAATAACACTTCTACAGTGTACATAATTCATCTTCATATACATATTTCATATAACAATCATATATCATTTATCTCATATATCATTTCATATAACATCATAATCATCACTTCATATACTAGCTCCGATACCTTCGTTTTACCTTAATAAAAGAGGTTTCACTCGGATGTCTTAGTTCTCCGCCAATATTAACCCGAATTTTCGCCCTGATCTGTACGCACCATGGGAGGTGGTATAGTTAACTCAAAACACGAAATAGGTATTTTATGCGGTTCAAATTCTTCTAAAAATATCACAACCTCAATCCCTTGCTTTGAGGCCGTTGTTTATTCACGAATAATCATGAGTAAAATAGGTACCCTTCAAAACACAGAGTGGGTCTCTAATAAGCGTTCAAGCTTCTATAAATCATTAGTACCTTCCTAATTTGACAAGAGCAGTGGGTTTCTTATTGTCTCTAGTTGCCTCATAATATTTAGCTTATAATATTGTTAGTTCTTCTTCTTATCTATATAGTCCTCCAGATTCTTTATCTCGACTCTTCAGGTCAGTTCGTTAAAAATATATCTCTTGCTTATAGCAATGTTTGTCTTAAAGCTCTTATATCAACGTATGTCATCACTAATCATTATTCATTAAAAAAATATAATTTATCACTCAAAAAAATATTAATTCAGGTTCATCTCATACAAAATTTAACACAAAATCGATGAAAATGTATCTATAGAATCAATAAATATCAATAATAAAAACAAAATGGCTAATAAAAATTCAATAATAGTATACATATTCGATACAAATTCAATTCAAAATTCAAAAACAGCCTATGCAAAAGTTAGATAAAAATATTCAAAATCAGTGCAAATCTCAAAATTCGATAGAATTTTTTTTGGAAAAAATTCGATATTCCATACAATATTTAAAAATAACCGTACTAAAAATCGAAATCGGATAGAGATTTTTCAAATAAATTTAATAACAATTCAAAATTCAATAAAAATTCAAGAATAGCATATATAATAAACTTCTATAAAAATATTCAATTCAAAAATCACTTCATATTTCAAAATTTATAGATATTCTTAAAAAAAAATCGATACTTCATAAATTATTCAAAAATCAGCAAAGATAAATATTCAATGTTCAATAATAATATAAAACGAGGGAAGCATTTTTAATAAAGATAGACATTCTTACTTACATTTTATTTCCACTTTGTCTTTACACTGTCGCTCACTGGGTTTCCTGTCCATCTTCGCCGTCTCCGTTTCCAATTTGTTACCGCCATCTCTGCTCCTTTCAGAAGACCTCCTCTAATCTGCAGGATCAGCCATGTATTAAATAGTGTGTTGTTACTGCCTTCTGGTTCTAATTAATTAAAAAGACTAAACACGTCTTACTGTACATTATATTTTATTCACTGGTATCCAATATCTAAACAATGACATTAATGATTCATAGCGCCTCGCCTTACTACATACTAACTTCTAATAATTATTTGTATATCTATATCCATACTGATTGCTCAGCGTGTTTTTATACCTATCTGAACCATAACAAATATAGTTCAAGTTCACTCGTAATAAACATGTGATACAAACTATAAGCTATTGTTTTTATGTATGTTCAATACCCTAAAGGTTAATAACATCATATTTAAATTATGATTTATACAGAGGGTTCATAATATACCACAAGTTGTAATACTTTATATCGATTTCCTCTCACTATGTCCCAGATCAGACATTTTCCGATGCCCTCCTTAGTACTTCTTCATTAGTTTTTCTTACTGTCCAAGGTATCTTCAGCATCCGTCTATAAATCCACATTTCCAATGCTTCAACTCTGTTCGTGATCGATACTTTTAGCGTCCCCACTTCTGCACCATACAAAAGTGCAGACCAAACATAGCACTTAACCATGCTTGGTCTTAGTTCTAGACTGAGATTATTATTGCAAAGAAATGACTTCATTTTCATAAAAGTAGTTTTAGTCATTGACATTCTACGTTTCATTTCTATGTCTGGATCTAGCTGGTCCGTTATCACAGTTCACAAATATGTCATTTCGTGAAACTTCTCAACCTGAACTCCTTTAATTGAAGCTCTGCATCTGGATCTGGGTCACGACTAAAAACTAAAAATTTGGTTTTGTTTGAGTTTATTTTAATGCCCATTTTCTCACCTACCTCGTGAATACGATCAAGCAGAATTGGGAGACCATAAATATTATCTGACAGAATTACTGTATCGTCTGCGCATCTAATCACATTAAGTAATTCTCCGTTGATTTTTATTCCATGTGGCTGTCTCTCAAGTGCCTTTTTAAATAACTGGTCCGAGTAAACATTGAACAATGTCCGAGTAAACATTGAAGATTTCATCGGCATAGTTATTTCCAATTTTTACGATAACAGATTGATTCCAGTACTTTTTAAGGACACGAATATCTTTGTCATCTATTCCTATATTTTTCAGCATCTGCATTAATTTTACATGCTGTATTTTATCGAATGTCTTTCACAGTCAAACAATCGTCACAATATAGAATCAAAGAATCTTATGTGCGTTTAATAGAAAAAAAAATCTGCATATTCTGTACTGTGGAAAAACAAATTTTATTATTAAAGATATATCTTCCAAGAAGAATGGAATCTTGCTTTATGTGGTTATGTAATTTTATTTATTAGTTAAAGAAGCGTATTTAAATTTTTATTATTCAAGAGATAAACACCTAATTTATGTTTTGCTACTGTCACCGAATAACTCTGTAGAATTTTCTTATTAACCTTGTGAATAAATATAGTAGCTACTATATCAGTAAACCCGACAGGTTTCTTTGTTAACAAATTATATGTTTGCTAACAAATTAATTTGTTAACAAATTAACGATTTTGGCAAAATCGATAGGTACGCGCCAGTGGCGGATCTACAAATTTGCCTTGGGGGAACCTCCAATGAAACGGGAACCAAAAAACATAAAAAAGATAAACCTAAACTACGGAAAAGACATAAATAATAACTTATATGCGTTAAGTTCCCTTAATTTTCCTAACTAGTGGGTTATTGTGTTGAATTTGTCTGTCTATTGTTTCATGTCAGCTACATAATATATCTATTTTTATGTTTTTTCTCCAACAATTTTTTTCTTTAATTTTGGAGATTTTGTTGGTGGAGATTTCCCCATCCCCCCCCCCCGTGAATCCGCCACTGGTAAGCGGTATTTAAAAAGGCGTATTAAGCGATAATATTTGAGGAATTAGACGGTAGGTATACGCAGATTGATACATGGATACCTCAGAATTCAAACGGTGTAACTCACATTCTCCCTAAAAATGACTTATGAGATTTAACACATATTGTTATATACAGAGTGTCCCAAAAGTAGTGGAACGGTCGAATATTTCGCGAACTAAACATCGGATCGAAAAACTGAAAAAAATATGTTTTCAATAATTTTCAAAAATCTATCCAATGACACCAAACACCAACCCCCAGCACACCCCCTGGAGGTGGGGTGGAGGGTAACTTTAAAATCTCAAATGGAAACCCCTAGTTTTTCTTGCAGATTTGGATTCATTACGTAAAAGTAAGCAACTTTTATTCAAGACATTTTTTTGAACTGTGGATAGATGGCGCTATAATTGAGAAAAGCCATTTATCCTGATACCATTGGTAAATTATCGAAACGGTCTAATATCTCGAGAAATACACTTCCAAATGACAAACCAAAAAAAAGGTTTTTAATACTTTTCGAAAACCTATTGAATAACACTAAACACGACCCTCCAACCTACCCCCTGGAGGTGGGGTGGGGGGTAACTTTAAAATCTTAAATAGCAACCCCCACTTTTTATTACAGATTCGAATTCGTCATGAAAAATTAAGCAACATTTATTCGAAACATTTTTTAGAATTGTTGATAGATGGCGCTTTAATTGGAAAAATAGGATTTATTAGCGCCATCTATCAGCAATTTTAAAAAATGTTTCGAATAAATGTTGCTTAATTTTTCATGACGAATTCGAATCTGCAATAAAAAGTGGGGGTTGCTATTTAAGATTTTAAATTTACCCCCCACCCCGTCTCCAGGGGGTGGGTTGGAGGGTCACTTTTAGTGTTTATCGATAGGTTTTCAAAAAATGTTAAAAACTTGTTTTTTGGTTTCTCATTTGGAAGTGTATTTCTCGAGATATTAGACCGTTTCTATAATTTACCTATGGTATCAGGATAAATCGTTTTTCCCAATTATAGCGCCATCTATCCACAGTTCGAAAAAATGTCTTGAATAAAAGTTGCTTACTTTTACGTAACGAATCCAAATCTGCAAGAAAAACTAGGGGTTTCCATTTGAGATTTTAAAGTTACCCCCTACCCCACCTCCAGGGGGTGTAGTGGGGGTTGGTGTTTGGTGTCATTGGATAGATTTTTGAAAATGATTGAACATTTATTTTTCAGTTTTTCGATCCGATGTTCAGTTCGCGAAATATTCGACCGTTCACTACTTTTGGGACACCCTATATAATAATATTATAATTTCTTTGTTTGTATTTTTGGATATAATACTTATATTATGATAAATAAAAATAGTTTATTTATTTTTAATGACTACTTATTTTTCTGCCACTACTTTCACAAACATCTTCTTATCTCATTTTAAGCATTTATTGACTTACACCGATTGGCTTCTGAGACATCGACATAATAGTATAATGACGGAATTACACGTAATATACAGAATAAATGCAGTGAAAATACTTGCTAAAAGGTATTGAATGTTCTGTGTGTATGTTCCTAAAACAGAACTGGGTGAGAGTGAAAAAAGCTTTATTATATGATGAATTAGGAGACATAGTGAGGATCAAAAGAGAAACTTATAAGAGGCGATTTTATTGCACATGTGGGTCAATCCAAAACATGATATGAAGTAATACATGGAGGACTAGGCTTTATAATTAGAAATGAAGCTGACATGATATACTTGAATTAGCAGTAGCATTTGATATAGCGCGATTGTTAACACATTCTTTCAAAACAACAACATAAGTGGTTTGTGCACGAAATGAAGAAATAAACAAGGTGATAACAAACAAACTGAATAAAATTATATCACTAGCACAAGAACAACAAGGTTTTATTTATATCAATGCTCATTTATAATGAGTAGACTTAGGCAAATATGCAAATAAAAGGGTATGAAATATGCGCATAAATATGCAGTATTTTACCCAAAAATATGCAAGTTTATCTAGAAAATATGCATGTAATAAAAAAATATTTACAACATTTTTTAAATTTACAAAAATATTTAAAATATCTTCACATGTGTATATATTTTATAAACTAAGCTTATGTAATTAAATATTTAAATATTTTAACAAATAATGATATTATTTCGAATTTTGGTAACAACAAAATTATCAAATGCTGTTTTTTTTTCTAACAGAAACATATTATGGCTTCTATCTGAGTACATAGAAAAATTTCCTTCGGCATCAACTGATGTAACTGGAGCATTTTTCAAATTCACCATAATAGTTTGCTCTAAATTAAGTGGTTCGGAAAATAATGTTCAAACTACTACTTGAACCATTTCAGAAAGAACCTGGTAACCACTGTTTTTTCCATGGTGGCTGGAAAATGTTTAGAAAGTTTTCTTTCAAATATGTATTACCTTTAACGTTTTGACACAATGATTCAAATTCTTTTATTAAAAATGTACTGTCTAGCAATAATAATTTGAAGGAATCCAATTGGGTAATAGTTTTCTGAACGAAACTATGGTTTGATTTTATGAATGAGACTGAACACAGGTGTTCACGGCTTATTTTACAACAAAAGTGAAAAGGACCATCAAACTAAAAATTTTTACCTAGTGATATAAACTGGCAGATTTTGGAACCCTTGTATCAAGGACAAAACGTGACAAAATTATGTATAATCCGCCATCTTTTATTAGTTCCGATAACAAAAATTTGAATACCAAGAGATTATAAAACAAAATTAAATATTGGGATTTCCAAGCTATTTGTTACATGCATATAAAAATATATTATATACAACCAAAATTTCAAATTATGTGCACGTTATGCACATTTATAAAAAATATGCAAAATTGGATATTTTTGCATCTTTTATGCCTAATATGCTAAATATGCAATTTGCATATTTGCTTAAGTCTAATAATGAGGCAAGTGCAAGAGAAATCATTAGAATAGAACAAACCGGCGGCGTATTTGTATTTCGTGGACCTTAAGAAGGTATTTGATAGAGAGAATTAAAGGACATTATCCACTTATTGTACGCAAGGGAGATACGTTTAGCAATAATCAAACGGTCAAAAATATTTAACAGAACAACATAAGAAAAGTAAAGAAGAAGAAGAACTAACTGACGCAATCTAAACTGGCAATGGGATGAGTTGGGGATCCCTGGTTCTATCTATTGTTCAACCTGATCATGGACGAAATACTAAAACAAGTAAGAGCTAAAAAATAGGAGAAAAACAACTTAAAATAATCTGCTATGCAGACGATGCAATACTAATCTCTAAAGTGAAGATGATTTACAACGGATGCTGCACCAATTTAATATAATCGCAAGAAAATTTAACATGTTAATTTTCCCAAATGCATGATTATAACAGCAAATCTACTAAGGATATTAGAGCTGGAGGGTCAGATAATAGAACAAGTGATGGAATTTAATAATAATAAACAATTTAATAATAAACAAAAGTAATGCATTGACTAAGAACAAGAAGGATTTTACCCACTGGTAAAATCAAAGTAAAGAACTAATTAGTTCACACGTTTACTCTAAATGAACGCGAGTTTGAACCTCTTTAACCTACGCTGTTTTTGGGAATTGTCTAGGAGGTTAAGTGCAAACTGGCTTTCATGATCCTCCAACTTATCAATGTATGCAGCGCTACGTTTCTTGATGACTTCTTGTACCATATTCATTTTAAGGTATCGATGAATAATTCTGTTGTTGATGTACCAAGGTGCATTAGTGATGGTTCTGAGGGTTTTTGATTGGAAGCGTTGGATGATTTCGATGTTGGGAGTGACTGGCTGTTCCCCATAGTTAGAACCCATATGTCCAGATTGGCATAAGTATTGCCTTATAGAGTAGCAATTTATTATCCAGAGATAGTTTTGATGAACGGCTCATTAACCAATACATATTTCTGAATTGGAGACCTAGTTGCTTTCTCTTGGTCCAGATGTTTTCTCCATATGAGACTTCTGTCCAAATCAATACCAAATATGAAACCAGGAAAAGAAATGAAAGGCAGAATTTACAAAATAGTCATCATACCAATAAGGGTAACACAGAGAGTACAAAAAGATTGCTAGAAATAGCATAGATGAAAACCTTTAGACATGTATGAAAGACTCTGTGGTAGAGAGCTAGAAGTATAGATACACGACGGAGATACAAGGTGAAGAACATCAGGGGCTGGGTTAGAAATAAAGGAGTAGAATAGAACGCTGAATGGAAAATATAAGCTGACTGAAAACAAAAAGAGTAGTAAAGACGGAGAGAAACTGTTCCGACAACTAATGGGAGGCACGGTGAATAACATGTCTACACAGAAAGAAGAAAAAGAACCAAAAATGAATAACCATTTTCAATTTCGTTGCAATACGAAACTACAGTCGCATCATTATTCCAGTTCAATCAGAGAGTGCAACAAGCACCTCTACCGGTTTCGAACCTTATTAGTCTCTCATCAGGAGGCACATATGCTGCTCTCTCTGACCCAACTAGGACAAACCCCGGCGTGCAGTGCGACGGATCGCAACGAACGAAGTGGCAGGGATGCCCTAGCGGCAACTACTAGCAAAAGACTAAGTTTTCAATCTAATAGCACATAAAACAACATCCAAAAATGTTACTCTACATCCAACCAGATTGAAAATGCTGCACTCTCTGATTAAGACTAGTTGGGTCAGAGAGAGCAGCATATGTGCCTCCTGATGAGAGACTAATAAGTTTTGAAAACGGTAGAGGTGCTTGCTCACTCTCTGATTGAACTGGAATATTGATGCGGCTTTAGTTTCGTGTTGCAACGAAATTGAAAATGGTTATTCATTTTTGATTTACATGTTTACTCTGATTGGAGTACAAAGGGAACCATTCTCGTTGGAACTTTACCACGCTAAGCAGATGAGACGTGAATTATAAATTGTCAAATTCCCTTATCTTCCTTAGTCTCAGCATCCGTTATGGCTTGCAAATTGTAGAAGCCTCGGAGGTGTTACCAGAGAAGGTTCCCATTGTTTTCAATCTGGTAGGATGTAGAGTAATATCTTTTGATGTTAATTTATGTGCTATTACATTGAAAACTTAGTCTTAAGTAAAAGAACATACATACTTTTTATGTAACGTATTTTTGTTAAAATCTCTATACAGGGCTACATCATAAAACAAACAGAACTAGTTTTCAATCGGTTGACCGATCATCATCAGTGTTTCTTGAAACATATCACTTGCTTCTACACATCCATGATGTGAACAAGTCAAATTTAGCTCAATGGTAACTCGAGCGTGAAACATTGGATATTTTGTACATCCATATGTAAAGTCACATCAATTTTATATGTTCCTATGACGGATTAATTATAAAGGGTTTTTACCCTAATATTTTTACTTTGGTGGTTAGCATGTATGATTCAAGAAGCACTGATGATGATCGGTCAACCGATTGAAAACTAGTTCTGTTTGTTTTATGATGTAGCCCTGTATAGGGATTTTAACAAATATACCTTTTATAAAGGATTTCATGGTTTTTTGTAATAAATGGTATACAGCCAACTACAGGAAAAAATTTTTTCCTCGTTGATTTTTTTAATTTTTATGTGATTTATATACCATAGTAAATTACTATTTTAAAATTAATTGATAACTTACCTTGTAGCTATATCCACTCGATAATCACAAAAGCTTCAATTCACCAAAAAACTACCGCACTATTTTTTATTGTCCGCTTACGAAGAAATGATATGGAAGATTTCACAATCGCGACTGGACCGCTGGCACGTTATCACACTATTTTATATAAAACAGAATTAAATTAATAATTAATTCTTGTTAGAATATCTATAGGACAAACAGAACCGGATCCATTAGAAACGTATGCTCTTTACTTGGAAATCGCTTATAACATATAAATTTGGAATATAAAAGATAGGTAAGGATAGAATATTCAAACACGTTGAGCAGAAGGGCAAAAAAAATTTTTTGTCATTTTTTTTTTGTGTAAACATTATAGTCAACGGCGCATCTGTTTTGAGATGGACGTTGAGAGGTGACTCATAGTTTTTTGCAGAAATTGCTTAGAATTAACTCATATAATAATAATTGAGTTATCCTCCCACTCAAAAAGGTCCGGAACATTGTTTAAATAATCAAAATGTCAAAAAATTAAGAAAAAATTAGATTTTTTTCTTCGTTTTTTAAATATAACTTTAAATATAGGATTGGTTAAAAATTTTAAAAATTGTCACCCTTGTTGCAAAATAGGAATAATTGAGAAAAAAACCATAAAAACAAGTATTCGCATTTTCCGATTTTCGACCAGTTATACTACACTAAGGACCTTCATGTTTTACCCAGAAAAACTTTATGATATAATAAAACAATACTGTAAATTTCATTAAGATCAGTAATCGGATTTCATTAAAATAAATTTTGCAATCCAGCTTTCGCAAAAAAAATTCATTTTTTTTAAATGTTGCAGGACTGAAAATAAAGCAGACAGCAAGTTGATTTTTTTTACATATAGAAGAATACTGTTCTTTTCATTTGCAATTTGCAAAATTAAAATCGGTTAACTACCACGGCGTCAGGAATTTTTTTAATTAAACATTAATTTTTGGTGCTACGCGCAGGACAGCGGTGTTCGATTCACACATCTTCAGTGGCGGCTCGTGATTTTTACCATAGGGGAGGCTATACCTAACTGTAAAATATCTAGACAAATTTGCACTAGCAAAAAAAATATGCCAAAAAATCTAATTTAAGGCCCCACTTTTTTGACCATTTTTTATTTAATTTTATATTATCATCATAATTCATAATTTCATAATATCATATCATTTTAAAAATAGTTAGTCAAATTGTAAAAGTGTATTACCAAAGTTTGTGTCGTTTATTTGTTAAAAATTCTATCTCTATAAGTAGATATGCATATCAAAATAAATACAGATTTGAACTTTTGCAGTCCATACAGGTTGAAGGTTCACATTTTTTAAGATGCTCAACTGAATTTTTTTAATTCTAAAAGCGACCTACTGCGAATCCAAAAACACGGTAAATTACCGATATTTTTATTTGCATTACAGATACAGTAGAACCTCGATTATCCGTCAGGGCACCGGACCAAGGGTATGACGGATAATCGAAAAGACGGTTAACAGAACATTAAAAAAAATAAAAATTCATAGTACAACTCTCAAATTTCATTTGTATGGTTTGTTTGACAATATAAGAGGGATTTGTGTTCATACAATCGAATCAATTTAAAATATTCTGAAATCTGTGTTTGTTTTACTGCTGCTTCATATTTTGCGACGGCTGAATTTCTTAATCGGCATTAGATCATGCAATATACTTTATTGGCTTCTTCTTGTTGAGAATACCACTCGATGAATTATTGCATATGCGATGCAGCTTCTCTAGATTATTTACGCAAATCTTTGTCAGTTACAATAGGTTCATCAATATAGCTACAGTCAAGCTTCCTTGTGTCCAAGCATCAATATAGCTACTGTGTCAGCTTCCGAATAGGTTTGGTCCGCCTTTGTTGCCATTTCAATGATTTCTTTATCTGTCAGCAATGGATAGCCGTTTGTGTCCTCATCACAAATCAAATTAACTTTTTTTTGTCCTCATCAAAAATATCGGCTGGGATTAATTTCAGACCCGGCCCGGACGGGCCCCGCCCGGGAAACGCCAATGTATAAATATACTCATAAGAGTACATATTGTTTTATTTTTGGACCGGGTCCTGTCTTAACACGGAACGGACACGGCCCTGATATGTATAAATGGGCCTTTATGCAGCTCTAAGGAGACCGGGTCTCCGTAAACGCTGCTGGGCTGCGCGGAGCATCAGCAAGTGAGATTTTCCGGCCAGCATCCTCCGCTCCAGTTTTAGGATCCTGACTACAAATAATGAAAAAACTAAAAGTGCGAATTTTGTGATGAAATTTGGTATGTGGGGTTAGAACATTATTTGGAACAACTTGCTCAAATAACTTTTTCCGATATCTCTAACGAGAAGCAAAATAGCAAAGTAAACAAAACAGTAGTAGCATGTGTCAAAAATTTATGGGGAGGCTAAGCCTCCCTTGCCTCCTCTGACCAGCCGCCACTGCGACATCTTGATTTCCACCAAAATTTCTTCCAATCTTTATCTAATATATTATTTTCTTACTCTATATTTGGTTGTATTTTAATATTTTAATTCCAGAAAAATCAAACTAATTTGATTATTGTTTGTGAAATATTGTTTAAACAATTGCATATGTTTAAAAATAATAAACTTTTATTCTCTAAGTTAAAATATATGAACAAAGAAAGTTTTTACTAAACAATTGTTATTTCAAAGGACAGAGTATGTGTTTTTATTTTGCAATAAACAGATTTATTTACTTATATCGAAATGTACTAAAAATTAAAATTTATCAATCATTATCAAAGGCTGGAATGCTCAATCAGAGCAATCCGCTGTCCTGCGCGTAGCACCAAAAATTAATGTTTATTTAAAAAAATTCCTGACGCCGTGGTAGTTAACCGATTTTAATTTTGCAAATTGCAAATGAAAGGTACAGTATTCTTCTATACGTAAAAAATTCAACTTGCTGTCTGATTTATTTTCAGTCCTGCAATATTTTGAAAAATGAATTTTTTTTGCGAAAGCTGGTTTGCAAAATATATTTTGCAAAATAAACTAAACCGATCTTAATGAAATTTAATGTATTGATTTATTATATCATAAAGTTTTCCTGGTTGAAATATGAAGGTCCTAGGTGAAGCATAAATGGTTGAAAAACGTAAAATGCGA
The DNA here is from genome assembly GCF_917563875.1 of Diabrotica virgifera virgifera. NCBI lineage: Eukaryota > Metazoa > Arthropoda > Insecta > Coleoptera > Chrysomelidae > Diabrotica > Diabrotica virgifera. The sequence goes on from NC_065443.1 coordinate 20,880,271, forward strand.
ATACTTGTTTTTGTATGTTTTTTTCGCAATTATTGCTATTTTGCAACAAGGGTGACAATGTTTAAAATTTTTAACTAATCCTGTTTTATAGCAAATTTAATTACGCAACTTTTATGTCAGTACAACTTTTCTTGAAAATAAATACTTTTAAAGTTATAATCAAAAAGCGAAAAAGAAAATCGAATGTTTCCTTCATTTTTTGACATTTGATTATTTAAACAATGTTCCGGACCTTTTTGAGTGGGAGGATAACTCAAATATTATTATATGAATTATTTTCAAGCAATTTTTGCAAAAAAATATGAGTCACCTCAACATCCAAATGTACTAATATTTTTACAGATGCGCCCTGGTCTATTAGCCATTTAGCCAGTCTCAACAATTTCTATAAAAAATAATCTTCCTTTTGTATAGTCATGACTCTTTTTGTTTTTTCAATGTGCCTACAGTAAGTTGTCACTCCGTCGTTTTCAAGGTCTTCCCACTGATCCTCTTCCTATTGGGGAACTGTCTCTCGCAGTCCTTACTACTGTATTTGTTGTCATTCGGCTTATGTGGTCGATCCGCTCTACTCTTCTCTTTCTTATCCAGTTATTAACGTTGTCCACCTTGCATATCCGTCGTATATCTGCATTTTTCTAGCTGTATCCCATAGTGTCTTACCATCGATTTTTCGAATAGGTTTCATCTCTGCTGTTTCTAGCATTCTTTTTGTTCTCTCTGTGTCAGGTTGTGTTTCTGCAGCGAATTTTTGCGGTCGCTTTAGAATTTGTAAATTCTGCCTTTCATGTCATGATCCATTGGAGTATGTAATGTTGCGATAGATTAATAACTCTCTGTATGTCTTCTTTTTCACTCAACTTAACTGAATGGCCTTCAGGACTGAACCAAATAAATTTCTATGGTGGAGCAGAACACACTTCAAGCTACGATTTGAGCTATCGATAAACACTCAAATTTTCCATTAAACTACGTACTATTATGCCAATACACAAATCCACTATCACTTCAAAAGTATTGTAGAAACGCACTTTCTTTTGAATAAAAAAAGGATATCTTAGCTCCCTTTTTAAATAAGTTTTTCTTTCGCAATCTTTAGACTTCTGAAGCTTTTTATAATCCTAAATCGTCCTAAATAGTCCTAAATCCTGTATTAAATATTTCAACTCTTGCTGATCAAATCACATCTATCGGAATAGGTTAGTGTCAGTAAATAGAAGAGCAATAATGCTTCCTTTGATCCATTCTATATTGTGGGGCAGAGAAAAACGACGTGGTAGAGAAAAACTAAATACAGTTTTGAAACCAGCATATCTTCATCATTCAACCCGGGTCTATCCACTGCTGGATATAGGTCTCCCTTAGTATTTTCCATGCATTTCTGTTTTGTGCTGTTTGCATCCAATTTTTAGGATGTGGCGACCCCACCGCTCAAAGGTGTTTTATCCTTTGCGGTCAGCCCAAGGTAGCAAGTAGATACTTTTCTACGACCCCGGTAGAAGACAGATCTGCTAAAGGGACGCTACCCTGCCTCAAGCAAGGCTTGATTTTCTCTGCAGTCCCCTACCAAGGAGAAGTCATGTCCTAACCAAACTTTTCCATCAAATTCGTACCTATCCATATCACATCCTAACCCACTACCAATACGCACTGGCCCGCGCGGTAGTGAAATGGCTAAACCCCCTCTTCTATTCAGGCATATCTGAATACCTATAAAACAACTCAAAATTCAAAATCAACAGAATTTTTTTCAAATTGTCCCCAAGTAATTATAGATTTGAATCCTCATATCGATTTAGCATAAACACAACATGTACTTTTTAGAGCAAGTTACGATTAATAGTCATCCCTAAATATTTGGGATATTGTATAAAAAGACTCTTTTAATTTATTAATGATTTGTATTTTGAGAACGATTTCCGAATTGCCAATCCAAACGTCATAATAAACTTATTTTAAAGTAAAATTGTGGATTATTCTCAATAAAAATAGTAAGTTAAATGTATATCACATTGTGGATTTTATCTAAAAAAAACTTAATATAGGCACAAACGTAAATATTAATAAAATAAATAAGTTCAATTTTGACTTACTTTTGAAAAGAAAAGTTCATTTATCTTATAAATACAACCCTGTAAAAATATCTGTAAAAATATTTTTAACTTTTGTCTAGAAATATTTTGTCAGCACAATAAATTTTTAGTAAATTTATTGAAACATAACACCCACTCTAATTAAAGTATTTTTCAGCTCAAATCTATTTTTCTCTAAATTTTGTTGTTTTTTATAAATTGGATTAATTTTCATACATTCAAATTCGAAATTCTATAATAAAAATCTATGTAAAACAATTGTTTTGTCAGATTTAAAGATACTAATAATGAGACTTTTTCTCCAGAAAAGAATTCTATATAAGTATACCTAGCAGGCTAGAATAAAAATATATCCATGATAAAAATTTAATATAAATTTCTGTGAACTGTTTTTATAAGTCACCAATCACAAAGTTATAATGATTTAATTTAGGAAATAGTTTCAGGGTATTCATCAAGTTTCAGCTCCTTACATGTTTCTTCTTTCAACCGTTCATTTTCGGTAAATTAGTTGGAAACTCTAGAAGATGATGTCCCTTGAAAATGATGTCCCAAGTCAGGTGGCCTAGAGCCACCAGGTGCTCCGGAGGTCAATTCTGATGGCATATTCGTGTTTAGCGATCCCAAAAATCCATGAGTAATTTGTTTATATCAATTTAATGCCGAAAACCCTCGAAACTCTAGAAGATGACGTCCGTTGAAGGTCAAGGTAAAAGTAAAGCTCGCCATTGGATAGCCAGGAAAAGATCCTAGACTAACTAGTACTTTTCTTTGATCCAAACTTCTACATGTTGCCAGATAACCAGTAACTCAGGGAATTGGAATACCCAGTAAATCTTATAATTTTCCGAGTTTGTACCTCTATATCTTGAAAATCCACCTTACGATCGAGTTGTGCCCATGAGAACTTTTCATCACAATGCTTCAAAGAGTATTTTCCCAAAGTATGAACTAAAGCCACTGGGACCTAATTTCCATAAGGTTTGTGCGGGGTACTTTCTGTGAATTCTTTTTATAAGTTACCAATCACAAAGTTATAATGATTTAATTTAGGAAATAGTTTCAGGGTATTCATCAAGTTTCAGCTCCTTACATGTTTCTTCCTTTCAACCGTTCATTTTCGGTAAATTAGTTTCCATCTCAATCCAAACTAGGATCTCATTCGTGGAAGAGGCTGAATACTGCCTATAAAGCAAGGAGCAGCGTTCCCTCAAAAAGAATTATTGTGGGATGGATCAGGTGGAACGGAGCAAGTGGTATGTTGTTTGATAGAAATTTTCCAATGAAACTGAAAGGAAAATTCTATAAAACTGCCGTAACACCAGCTATTAGATATGGTAGACCTAGAAAGAGAGACACATAGGCAGGACCTGTTGATAAAGGGGATTGATATGTGTATGACCTAAAATATAAACTTAAAAAAGTGAACTTCTTCATAAGTGGGAAGGAGTGAACTTCTTATGAAGTAATAAGGGATAGCGCATAAGTGGGGAAGTGCGCATAATTCACATTCATCAATAATAGTAGATTATACCACAAATATATTGCTCGACAAAAATGGAAATATTATAATGGAGACAAAACGAAAACTACGACGATGGAAAGAGTATATCGAGGAACTATTTCATGACCAGAGAGAAGCTAGTACATCCGTAGATAGCCAAACGGGAGATGTAGGCCCAGAGATAACCAAATCAGAGGTTAGTCAGGCAATAAACTCTATGAAAACCAATAAATCTGCTGGTCCAGATGAATTGCCTAGCGAGCTGATAAAGTTGGTCAACGAGAAAAACCTGGACATAATAGTAGAACTGTTCAACGCTATCTATACTACTGGAATCATCCCTAGAGAAATGTTGACATCAGCCTTTGTGTGTTTGCCAAAGAAGGTGAATGCAAAAGAATGCAGTGACTACCGAACCATAAGCTTAATGTCACATACCTTGAAAATTCTATTGAAAATTATCCACGCCAGAATACACTCTAAACTGGAGCTGGATATTAGTGTCACTCAATATGGGTTCCGCAATGGTATGGGTACCAGAGAGGCATTATTCTCCTTCAACGTGCTGACACAGAGATGTTTGGATGTTAACCATCCTCTTTACGTCTGTTTTATAGACTACAATAAGGCGTTTGATAAAGTAAAACATGATCGACTCATGGAAATCCTAAAAAATAAAAACCTAGATGAAAGAGATTTAAGACTAATAACACACCTCTATTACAATCAGCGAGCAATAGTAAGAATTGAAAAAGAAACATCTGAAGAAATGGAAATAAAGAGAGGAGTCAGGCAAGGCTGCATACTATCACCTCTATTATTTAACGCTTATTCTGAAGAGGTAATGCGAGAAACTCTGGAAGATGAAACAGTCGGCATAAGAGTAAATGGAGTCTTAGTTAACAACATCAGATATGCAGATGATACAGTAATAATAGCCGATAGTTTACAAGACCTGCAAAGACTCATGAGTAAAATAGTAAGGTGTAGTAGGGAGTACGGACTCTCTCTCAATATCAAAAAGACGAAGTTTATGAAAATTAGTAAAAACAACCATAATACTAACGAAATCTTGATAGTAGAGGGCCAGCAGATCGAAAGAGTAAAAAAGTACACTTACCTAGGAACACTTATAACAGAAAATAATGACTACACTGCAGAAATAAAAGTCAGAATCGAAAAAGCACGTTCTAATTTTATAAAAATGAAAAAGGTCCTATGTAGCAAAGATTTAACATTAGCTCTTAAAGTACGCCTAACAAAATGTTACGTCTACAGTGTTCTATACTATGGAGTGGAATCATGGACGTTAAATGTAGAGACAATGAGACGACTTAACGCCTTTGAAATGTGGACCTATAGAAAAATTATGAGGGTTTCCTGGGTAGATAGAGTTACAAACAATGAAGTACTGAGAAGAATAGGTAAAGAAAAGGAAGTTGAACTTACAATTAAAGAAAAGAAGCTACAGTATCTCGGACATGTGATGCGGGGCGAGAAGTATGGTATCCTACGACTCATAATGCAGGGAAAGATAGATGGCAGAAGAAGCATCGGAAGAAGACGAATTTCATGGTTGAAGAACCTGAGAGAGTGGTTTGGATGCAGCTCGAAACAACTATTTAGAGCTACTGCCTCAAAAATTAAAATAGCTATGATGATTGCCAACCTCCGTAGCGGAGATGGCACCTGAAGAAGAATACCACGAGTCAATAATGATGGCTATTATTCCCGAGGAATATTTACGAACCGAGCCGCGTTAGCGGCGAGGGAGTAACATTCCGAGGGAATGAGAGCCATTATTGCGAGTAGTATACTCTACTTTATCTACGACAAATTAATTAATTTAAGATTTTTAATGAACAACTTTATTTGTTAAAAACATTAAAATTAGTAATAGTACAATTAATAAACTGAATTGGTTGAGAATCATCATTAACTTTAGTAGAGTTTTTAATACAAATATTTGGGATCTCGATTGCTGTAGAACAAGAAGATGGTACATTAATGTTTATCTCTTTAGCGATAGTATTTTCATAGTATCTTCATTTTCGTCCATCTCAACACAAACTGTCAAATATACTATTCGTTTGACAGTGACACTTTTTGAGGTTGATTATTTTGTTTCCGTGGTGAATTTTGTGATTGTTGTGCCAGAGGGATTAATAGCTATTAATCCCGCATTATTAATCCCTAAGGGATTATTATATGGCATTATATTGCAAACACCACAAGTATAATACATATATTATGTATCAGTCGTAGATAAAAAATATTAAATTCAATTCAATTCAATAAAAAGATCTATTCATTATGGTGTCGCATTCTTTATATGTAGTAAAATAGGTATCTGTTGGAATGGCAAATTCGGGATACATTCAATTGGGATTAAAGGTACTTAAATATATTATAACTCACACTGATCCAATACTGTATTACATTTTAGTTTTTAGTTTGGTTATACATATTATATTGATGATATAATTTACATATTATTTTACACAATATCGGCTATAGACATCGTAAAAAAGTTGATAGTAATGTAATGATTAACATCAAAGTCAACACAGATCTAGTTTCATTACGGGTGCTGTAGCCTGTATTATCTGAAATAAGTGGAAATGATAAAAAGGACCATAAAATTTTGGCAATAACCAAAAACGTTCCTATTTGTTAATTAATAGGATATGGAAATTAAACACAACTGCAAAATTAAAAAAGCACTTTTTCGATTTCCATCTTAAACCTTTAGTTGTACTAGCATTTTTCTATACTATTCCTATTTCTAAAAATAAACTATTTTTTTTTAATAGATGGTAGTTTCTTAGAAAAGATTGGAATATAAAAGTAATATTTAAAACCGTTTTGTTGTTTGTCCTCAATATAAACAGTTCAACCTAATAGGTGAATATGTTATTGTATAACTGATAATTAAGTTATCATATAACTTCCTACAGGAACCAGAAATTAATTGTTACGAAATTTATCTCTACACACCGTGTCCGGTGAATAGACCAGAAAAGTAACGAATATTCCTAGACACTTTTTGACTCAAGTATCTAACAACTACTTTTAATAAATTTGGTGATAACAATGTGTTGCAAAACAAAACATGCAAAGATTAAATGTCTTTTTTACTTATAATCTATACTCCTATATAAACAATGTAAGACCGCTTCTGTCTAAAGTTCATCAACGTTTTCCATGCTCTCCTTGCCTTTTGCCTCCCTGGCCAAAATTTGTGTTTTCTGATCTTTATTTCTTATTGCTTTGTTTCATAAGTTTATCTACTATATTCTCTTCTGTCTTGTTGATCTCTGTTCTATGTTCTGATGTTGAACCTTCTGATGAACTTCTTTGTTGTCCACCAATATGGTTTTTGGTTTTTATAGTTTATCTGACATTTTCCCCTCCAACGGCTTCTTTTATTATATCTTTCGTTTTTGACGCAGACTCAATTTATAAAGAAAAGAGACGCAAGAAAAAGCTACCTAGGAGCCAACTAAAAAAAGATTTAGCTTTTACTTCTTTACATCCTGAACGCAGAAAAAGGTCTATCCTAGATAAAGTTCTCCAATTTTGACGAATATCTTTATTAAAGCAGCATATTTTCACTGAAAAGATTTATCAGTATATTTTTCTTAACTTGAAGGCAACTACGTTAAAAAATCTAAAACAATAGGAATTAAATTCAACATTTAAACAAAATTCAAAACAAAAAACACATTGAGATCTATTTTATCTAAAACTAAACCTAACAATAAACAAGAAAGAACAAAGAATTGTATTTATAAAATACCTTGTGAATGCGAACATTTTTATTTAGGTGAAACGTCAAGACCATTAAACGTTAGAATAAGTGAACATCAATCTTATATTAAAAATAGAAGATTTGATAGATTTCAAATATGTAAACCATCATCGGAAAATAAACATAGAGTTCAGTGGAGAGATTCAAGTATAGTCCTGAAAGAAACAGATGGTAAAAAGAGGAAAAACAATGAAGCTACTCTAATTATTTTAAATGAAACCAATTGTGTTGCAAATTCCTCGGTAGAATGCAATAGGATCTGGTTACCATATTAAAAGAGAAAAACAATAGAAATAAAATACCACAATTAGTAAACCATTAACATATCAAGCTTATCATTTATGTTTTAAGGGGATGGGTACGTATTTTCCGATTTTCGGCTGCAATGATATTCAAATGGGGATTCATTTTTTTCGAATCCGGAGAAAACTAATAAGTATTTTTGAAAAATTTAAACGCAGAATGAAAGGTTACGTTATTAGCGAGGGCCAAAAGTCCCTGAGAACTTCTATAATGTTTATTTTAATAAGTTACAGGGGTGAAAAACTAAGAGAAAATTTAGTGTGATTTTAATTTCAAATATCTCATTCAAAATAAACTTTTTATTTATTCTAAGGGACTTTCGGCCATCGGTAATAATTTAGTCTTTCATTCTAAGTTTAAATTTTTCAAAAAAATTTTTTGGTGTTTTCAGGATTCGAAAAAAATTACCACAATGTCCGTGGTAATATTTTCCAAATCTATCTTTGTCTTACAACGCACTCAGTCGAATAGAATATTGTCAGCATATTGTCAGTCAGACAGTGACAATCAGTGACAATTTTAAATATTTGACGTGGCATCGGGAATATTTTGAGTTGTTGATTAAATAATATTGATATATAGGGTATTTGATAAATAATTGATTTAATACGTGAACTTAATCAAAAGTTATTTATTGTGTATTATTTGTGGAAGATTCAAGCAGAGAATATATCAGGATAATATATTCTGTGATCCAAGTATTTTGTTGTTAAAGATGTTCAAAATTTTAAGCGTTCCATAGTAACAATATATTATTAAAAAATCACTTTAGCACTTTTCCTCTTTTCTCGATTGATTATTAGTTTTTGTTGTACCTACATATAAATTATTAAACTCACTGAATACATAGTGAAAAAATTATCAGTAGTAATTGCACAAGAGCTCTAAAATTATTGAATTTTTCCCGAGTGACACTTTGACAGTTTTAATTTCACGAGCCGAAGGCGAGTGAAATTATGTCAAAGTGTCACGAGGGCAACAATTCTATATTAATTTTAGAGATCGAGTGCAATTTGTTGCGATTATTTCATGAATAAAACTGTTCAAAACCAAAATTTTATTGTAATTTATTTATGTAAGTACAAATTAGTACAATTAAACACACAGTTGTTATAAATTTTTGACGGTTGAGAGTCATCACTTTTATAATTTTTAAACATTAATTGTCATTAATGTCACTGAATATATTTTTTCATAGCAACGAAGGGCATCTGACGTAATATACTTGACGACGGGCAATTATCAAAAATTATCGGTATAATTTAGATTTCTGTATCTTTCTATTGGTCAGAATCTCCTATGAATGAAATAATCACATTTATTAACTGAATTAATAATTTGCAATTATATCTACAAATAACAGTTATCCAAGAACATTCAAAAGCCATCTCTATAAGTTAATTATGACATTTTCAAGTAGAATGACATTCTAGTAAAGTTTACATATCCATACCAGTGTGAATTTTACTACACGTAATTTGCCGTGTAAAGACAGAAAAAGTAGGGATCGCCGTAAAATATTTGCGAATTATGTACCGACGGCCTTAAAATAGCATACATATTATAAAGTCAGAGTTTGGTGTTAATTTAGAGGTTAAACTAAATGTAAGACCAAGTACTAACCATATCGGGATAGTATTATGGGGTTTTCCCTCATGATTTACAATGAGATCACTAACAGGAGAGTTTTGCCGACGTCATTGCATATGATTATTTTTTTAAAGACAAATTACATTATGTATATGATTTTTTTTAAGGATATGGATATTCTTAAGTACCTAAAGTTGATTTCATCTAATCGAATGAAGTATCTTCCAATAAAGTCGTCCCACGAACTCAACTTACAAATATTGGTAATTTCATTTTAAAGTCATCTTAGCAAAATAGCTTCAGAACTCCATTAATATGCGCTGCATTAGGAAAGAACCCAATTTACTGAAGATTGTGGAGTTTGTAGTTTTTGCCATGAATCTTTAACATCATGGGAAATGTAGGTATGGCCTGACGAAAAAAAATCGTTTCGATGTATTAAAGTATTTTTACTTATTTATTTATTTATTTAAATTGTGCATTTTCGTCAAAGTGCCAGTTCCACTGAATTGAAAGATAAGATTTCATTTAACATTTTTTTAAATCAGTTTCATCAAAATGCTAAATAAAAAAGTATATTTTTATTAGCTAATAAAAATTTTTTTTTAACAAACACATTTGGCAACCTTCTCAAAGTGTAACACAAGATATATTCGTGTGTTGCTGTTGGTCTATATGTAGGGGAAGGTAACCATAGCAACAGTTTCAAGAATGTCAACAGTTTGCACATAAATATAAACAGAATATAACTTTTCATTGAAGGAATTAAACCATGGTAGTTTTAGAAATATTTACACAAACTGTGAAAACAAGGTACAAAAGTACGTTATGTTCAAAAGCTACATTTTTAGCGGTGATCTCCTGGTTATTTAAAATAATTGTTCCATACATAATTTGTTATAAAACTGGAGGTAAGTAAAATTAATCATTTTCCTTCTTCTCTCTTGTCTCTCTTGTCTTGTTACCCGCTCTAAACTATTATTATTCTTATTAGTACCTATTCTTCTTCCATATTCTTCTCCCCGTTCATTTATTTTTCCTGGAATTTACAAAATAATGTTTACGAAATTTTTGTTAAATTTTTATTTATTTTTTATAATGTAGATGGGTATTTAGACCAGGGCAGATCTGTGAAAAAATGTCTATTTTTGGATGTGCGAGGTGGCATTCGGATTTTTGCAGATAAAGTTAGATAACAACTTCAACAATAATAATTGACTCATAGTCCTTCTCAAATATGCCCGGAACATTAATAAAAAAATTAAAGTATTTAAAAATTTCGAAAAAAATCGATTTTTTTCTCCTTTTTTGCTTATAACTTTAAAACGATTCATTTTGGAACAAAGTTGTAGGGAAATAAAATAAAGATAATTGAATTTTGTATGATAAACGATCGGTTAAAAATGTCTTAAATTATTACCCTTTCTGCAAAATAGCAATAAATACAAAATAAGGGGGCAAAATAAGGCTGTTTTTATTCAATGTTTTTCAACCACTTTGGTTGCACTCAGAACTTTCGTAATTCGATTAGAAAATTCTTACAACATACTTAAATAAATCGTTCACCAAATTTCATTAAAATCGGCCTGATAAATTTTGCAGAGTAATTTTGCAATCTAAATTTTTTTATAAAGTTCAAATTTTTAAAAACTTTCTAAAGAAAAAGTAGACCATTTAGAAGTTTGCTAATTTTTTACATATAAAGAAGTTCTCTACCTATCTAATACACTTTACAGAATTAAAATCGGAATATTTAAGCGGCCTCAGCACTGTTTTAAAGGTATAAACAATTTTTTGGCTTATAAACAAATATAGTGAGAAGTCATTTTCTCGAGAATAGGCGTCTCTGGAGATAGATCCCGCAACAGGTCGATTTTTATTTTTAAATTCTAATTTTTTGGTATATCATAGTAGTGACGTCATCCATCTGGGGGTGATGACGTAATCGATGATTTTTTTAAATGAGAATAGGTACCGTGTGATAGCTCAATCGAAAGGCTATTCAATTTTGTATTCACTAATGTAAACATTAACATAACTATTTATACAGGGTTTGAATTAAAAAAAAAATTGGATTAAATTAGTTCCAATATTTAGATTAAGTCATCACACCCAGATGGATGACGTCACTAGTATGATATTTATGCCAAAAAATTATAATTTAAAAATAAAAATCGATCTTTTTCGGGATTTATCTCCAGAGTCTCCCATTCTCAAGAAAATGAATTTATTCCAACTCAAACGTCCTCACTGTATTTGTTTATAAGCCAAAATATTGTTTATAACTTTAAAACAGTGCTGAGGCCGCTTAAATAATCCGATTTTAATTCTGTAAAGTGTATTAGATAGGCAGAGAACCTCTTTATATGAAAAAAAATTAGCAAACTTCTAAATGGTCTACTTTCTGTTCAGAAAGTTTTTAAAAAATTTAAACTTCTTTAAAAAAATTTAGATTGCCAAATTATTATGCAAAATCTATTAGGTCGATTTTAATTAAATTTGGTGGTTCTAAAGTTAGGAAGTTAAGTTTAAGTTGGAAGGTTCTAAGTGCAACCAAATGGTTAAAAAACATTGAATAAAAACAGTCTTTTTGCTCCCTTATTTTCTATTTATTGCTATTTTGCAAAAAGGGTAACAATTTAAGACATTTTAAACTAGTCGTATATTATACAAAATTCAATTATCTTTATTTTCTTTCCCTGCGACTTTGTTCCAAAATGAATCGTTTTAAAGTTATAAGCAATGAAAGTAGAAAAAATCGATATTTTTAGAAAGTTTTAAATATTTAAATTTTTTTATTAATGTTCCGGGCATATTTGAGAAGGAGCATGAGTCAATTATAATTATTGAAGTTATCACCTAACTTTATCTGCAAAAATCCGAATGCCATCCCTCGCATTCACCTCAAAACAGATACGTCCTGGTCTAATTATTGAATAAGTGAAAATAGGGCAGCAACTACCTAAAATTCGAATTATTTATCATCTGTGCTTTTTTAGATGGAAAAAATAAAGCGATTGGTGAAATACTCGAAATTTATAATTGCATTCACGACCTGTCGTTCACCGTGATAATAATCTTTAGCGAACTAGTTCCTTTTATACCCACAAAACTGAAAAAAATATAAACTAAAAGTAAAGATGATTTAAGTAGATTTAAACAGATCGAAAGATCTCCAAGAAGTAAAAGAAGAAGAAAAAGAAGATTATAGAACAGGGCCTCCACTATGTGCTACATACGTATTGCAAATTCAACTTATTCTCATCAGAGCACCTGTATAGAAGCACTGAGCTGGAATTAAATCTTTTCATCTCTTCGGTGTAATTAATAAAATAATTAAAAAAGATGCAACTAGCACCATCTATGAATCGTAAGTCAAAAAGAATGTTTCATTTTCATTTAATTCCAGTTCAGCTGTGGGAGCACGCCAGATAGAATTCTATTTTAGTGACGTCACGTTGCCTAGCAACCGTCAATTCTGCCATTATGAAATTCTATTTTGTGACGTCAGCAAAATAGAATTCTATTTGGCGTGCTCTGGGCCCTGTGCCTCTACACAGATGCTCTGATGAGAATAAGTTGAATTCAAAATACGGTATACGCACTTAGTGCAGGTCCTCATCTGCAGTTAAATCTGAATCATCTTTACTTTGAGTATATTTATATATTTAATAACTTAAACTATTTATTGTTAATTTTAGGATTCTGGTTAAAAACTGATTTTTACTATGAGCAACCAAAAGTGAACTTAGAGGGGGATTACTTGATCACTGCAGTCACTAATAATTTAAGTAATCCAATTATTTGCAGTACATATTCCTATTACAAGAGCTATTTATCAGATTTGGACTTTTGTTCGTCCATTAAGGTAAGTTTTAGTTGATAGGGAAGTTATTTTGTACCTATGAATTTTTATAAACATCGTTTAGACCAGGGGTTCTCAATCTGTGGGACACGTACCACTGGTGGTACATATCATTATTTGCGGTGGTACACAAAATACAAAAACACATCCAAAATCCAGCATATTTGTATCATGTTATTTAAATTACCTAACTTGATAGGTATTTCAGTTAGGTGGTATGGTTTGTTCAACAGTAAATGGTTTGAGTTCAATTAGTGCGGTCGTAAATATTATTAAATTTATCTGACCTGGCCCATTGTAAAGACCCACCCGGAGCGATAAGCCACCAAGGTAGACAGTGTTGGTCTTTTGCAATTAACACTGACTAGACGGTACTCCCATAATAAAGCCTAAAATAAATTTTACCTGAAACCGGGCCTTTTATCCTATTATCGGTTAATCCGGGCTGTTTATAGTGGTAACTAATTGAACTTAACCATTTACTGTTTAACATACCATACCAAAAATAATTAAAATAATTTTGTGGTACATGACTCAAAAAGGTTGAGAACCACTGGTTTCTGTCTATTCCCAAATTATCCCCACCTACATCCCTGACCACTCGCCAACCCTCTCGGTCAGCGTGGCGTTTTACATATGTGTATGCTAAAACCTCTTAACTGAAGATGTCGACTATCAATACGAAATTACTCCAGGTGAGTAGAGTTAGATACAACACTGAATTGGAGACTCTCTTCGGGCAGGGAAGCATCGTGAGATACATAAAAGCCAGTAGACTAAGATGGGTAGGCCACGTGGTATGGAGTGATGACGACAGACTGATTAGCAATGTGTTTTGGGAAAGACCAGACGGTAGAAAACCGGCAGGATGGCCAAGAAAAAGGTGGAAAGATGCAGTCGGGGAAGACCTGGAGAAGATGGAAGTGAGACCATGGGACATAGTAGTACAGGACCGGAACCAATGGAAGACAATAGTAAACGCGGCAAAGACAGAAGAAGAGTTGTAAAAGCCAAAGATGATGATGATGATGATGGTGATGATGAGTAGAGTTAGATACTCAGAATCTTACACTGAGCAATCAGTCAGCCTCGTGGATTCTGGGAAAGGCAAATATTCGATTGGATCTAAAAAATTAACCATAATTTCTTCGTATCGCCACTTACAATATAGGAACTATCCGAAGAACATCTTGACGAATTAGAACAAGAGCTCTCAAAATTTTAAACGGGATATACCTACTTGGTCTGAGTGAAAATTGATTACCAGAGTAGGCATATACCATCTTAAAATCAGGTCATAAGCTATACCAGAAAAACTGTTCATCATCTAGATCAAAGACTAGATAATGAATATTTTTTTAGAGACTTAATTTATATTTTGGTTAATGTTATTTTTTAATTTGTCTTTTATTTTTAGCTTCGAGAAATCGATAAAAATTTTGATGCAAAAAACGACGAATTACGTTTTCAAGTTAATATAAATCTTCATTCCTACAAGATCAACTCCATCAACATTGTGCTTCCAATTAAATATGAACTAAGCGTAAGTAATAACTACATACTATAAAATACAATTGTGCAGAATTATATGAAACCGGGAAGGTCACTCAGGTAGCAAATAAACGAGAAGGGACTTCAGTTGAACGCGTTGGCACAGCATAGAAAACGTTTCGTTTATTATGCTGTGGCGTTGGTACAAAGAGTAAACATCCATTTAAAATGCGTTATACACGAAATCAGTGGTTTGCAACGTTTCCAGATAAAATCGTCGAATAGGTGTTTATTTGGAAAACATTTAATATTTTTTAAATAAACATGAATATTACTTCTTCTTCTTTAGGTACCGTACCGTGTCCGTATTCAGCATCATGTTTTCAAGTTCTTGAAACCTCTCTCTATCGGCAGCTGTTCGAAATACTTCTTCTGCTGTGGAACCATACCATTGTCTAATATTAAGCAACCATGAAAGTTTCTTTCGACCAATCCATCTCTTTCCCTCCACTTTTCCTTTACGATGTTTGGGGCTGTCCATTAATCACGTGATGTTTTTTTGGCATTTTTTAACCTTCTCCTCAGGTTGCAGGTTGTTTTTGACTGACATAAAAATAATGAAAGAAATGCGAAAAACTTGTTTGTACTAATACATGAACATTATTTAAGATACGATAGAAGCGTTGACACTGAAGAAAATTGACGTGAGGAGACTGGAGGCATTCGAGATGTGGATGTACCGAAGAACACTGAAGATTTCATGGGTAGATGGACCATCTACTACTATAGTCCAAGTAATGAAGCTTACAATAGAACAAAACCTCGCAATTTTTACAGAATGGATCGATTTGCTTGAAAGTTTAAGAATAAGTATAGTGGATAGTCCAAGGATCAAAATCTATATGATGTCGAAAGGCGCTTTTAGCATGGGGGTGGTTGCCACCCCATCTCGGGGTTGGAAATTTTTTATTATATTTAGACCGCAAAAGTTGGTAAGAACGTTTATTCTAAGCAAAAAACGTTCTATACATTTTTTTGATAAAGTCAATACATATTTATCCATTTATTCGCCATCGAAAATGTTAGTTTTATATCGAAAAAATCAATGTTTTTAATCAGTTTTCTGCTAATAACTCAAAAAGTTTTCGTTTAATCAAAACAACTTTGCTTAATAGAAATGTACCTTTTAAAAAAATAAACAAATCCGGTTTTTTTTATTTTTTTTAAAACCAATAGTAATCGAGCTATACTTTTTTATATGTTAGCTCTTCTTCGTCAAATGCTAAATATTGTAGATTCAAAGTCAAACGACGGGAAAACTATGCATATTTCGAGGATAACTCGTTAAAACTAATTTAAAGTATTTAAAAATATATATCTCAAGAAATAAAATAAAAGTCTCTAGCTCAAAAATTAAGTAACTTATAATGCAAAGAATGCCAGTCCCTATTTTTTTCAGCAAAAAATTTATCGAAAACAACCCCCTTATCACCAGCCTAATTAACATTAGTCATTGACCCCATTTGGCCTTCTTTATTTATGTATTATTAATAGGTTTTAGAAGTTTGACCGGCTTAAAATTATTAGTTTTTAATAAAATGGAGTTAAAAGCGAATAATTAATTCTAACAATAAAACACTGAAAACGTTTGTTTTCTATACTTCCACAAAATTTATTATAACTAGGTGACTACAGCTGTTTCGGCAGAGTGCCTTTCTCAAGTGATATAGTTTACAATGTGTTTGCCTTTTTAATAATTAATTGGAATAATTAATTTTTGTAGGTTGGTAAAAAATGCCTTTTTCTTCGGAATAGAAAGATTAGCACCAGAGATACGAAAAAATGTTTAAATATGAAATTATGGCTTATTTAATTCCCAAGAACCTAGTTTGAAAAAAATTTTCCTACGGCAAAAATTAAGTGAGCTATTGATAATTAAAACTTGTAATAACATGCAAAAACCACATTTACCATCCCTTTCAAAGTCACCTCTTTTTGAGACTGAGGATTTTAAAAAGATTTAATATTAATAGCCTTATAGATATCATAAAAACCTATAATATTCTTTATCACCAAACTTTCTAAGATACAAAATTAAAAAGTTACGGTTAAAAAATCAATATATTTTTTTGAAAAAAAAAAAAGAGAAATCCAATTGGAAGCATAATAATGTAAGTTAGCGGTATTTTTAGTCATTGGCCTTATTCATTCTTTTTTATTTATGAATTATTAATAGATTCTAGACGTTTGACTGGCTTATAATGATTCGTTTTTAAACAACTGGAGTTAAAAGCGAATAACGAATTTTTGTAGTTTGGTAAAAAATGCCATTTTCTTCAGAATAGAAAGATTAGCATCAGAGATAAGAAAAAATGATTCAATATGAAATTGTAGATTATTCAATTTCCAAGAACTTGGTTTGAAAAAATTTTTTCTGCGGCACAAATTGAGTGAATTGCAAATGAGTACCTATACCGAAAAAATGTGATTTCTTAGATATAAAACTAACACTTTCGATAGCGAATAAATCGAAAACTATTAATTTTATCAAAAAAATGTATTGAACATTGCTTAGAATGAATGTTTTTATCAACTTTTGCGGTCAAAATATAATAAAAAATGTCCACCCCCGAGATGGGGTGGCAACCACCCCCATGGCAAAAGCGCCTTTTGGCATCATATAGATTTTGATCCATGGACTATCCACTACTTATTCTCAAATTTTCAAGCAAATCGATCGATTCTGTAAAAATTGCGAGGTGAAAAGCATCCAGGTTCCTGGACTACTAAGAGAAGTGCTTCTCTCAATTAAGAGAAGAAAACTGAGATATATGGACACGTGATGAGAGGAGATAAATATCTAATAATCCAGATCATTATGCAAGGAAAATCCAAAGAAAAAGATTCATGAGAAGGAGACGTAACTCATGACTGAAAAACTTTAGGGAACGGTTTGGATATAACAACAACGAATTATTTAAAGCCGTGTTCTCAAAAGTAAAAATCGTTCTGATGATTGCCAACCTTCGAAGCGGACAGCGGAGACGGCACCTAGAGAAGATTTAATATACAGACAGTATCCTCGGACCACGGATTAGCAAGATTTTGTTCAACACCAATAACTGGATAAATACACGTGATATATTACTAAACCCTTCTCCCCTTGTGATATTTCGTGATTTTTTATGGACTCCTCCCCATTTTTGAGCCTCACGTAATTAATGCAGACGTTCTGAATTCATCATCTGAAGAACATCTTCATTGGAAGTGGAAGTCTGCAAAACCCACGATATCTTTAGGATTCGTCGATAACACCACAATTCGAATGCTTCTAATTTGTTCATGTCTCAAAACCATACAATAAAATAGTCCATACATAACATTTCAGGACCTTCTTGCGAATATTTATAGATAGGTTTCTGTTACAGAATGGCTGTATCGTCAGTGTATCTGATATTGTTGATTACTTCTGCACCTAGTCCTACTCCCTCTTGTCTGTGATCCACATGTCTGTCATGAATATTACAAGTGCCGTGAAAAATAGGAGATTAAGTACACAATCCTGTGAAATAATACACAATGTTGTAAAATTTACGCAGAAGGAAGCAGAAAATTTTACTGTGAAATAGCTAACAAAATTAAAAACGAAAAACCTTTGAAATACAATTGATCTGACAACGTCGCGTAAGTTTTCGATCGGTCTAACCTTGGCGGTTTCAGATGTATCTGTCGACTTGTATGTTACCACAAATTGGTTTTTAAACTAATCATAGTGTTTTTGTAAGATTTGTGTTGGTTTTAGGACCTGTGCCAATTAAAAATGCAATCACTAATATACTATCAACACAATTTCCACCAGGAGAGAGCCACCAAATTGCGTATTTTTGCTAATTTAAATTTTATCCAATCAAGTGCTATTCCATGCAGGAGAAAACATTCAGAAGATTTTAATAACCCGCTCATCAAGAATGGAGATGAGAGTAAAAATTTTCTAATTGAAAATATAATCGCTGCCTATTTAGAAAGAAATGGTAAGTTTTGGTGCGCATGTTACTATAAGGGATAATATTAAGCACAGTTTTTGAATCCTCCGGTCTCTTATATTCTCCAATAATCCTCTTCTTCTGTGAATAATGTTGGTAATTATCATGGCAATCTTCATTTTATCTGCAGCAGCGCGGAAAAGCTGCACATATGTTGTGTTAAACCAGGTTCTGAGCTTCTTTAATCAGGATGTTCGTCTTCTTTCTGGACCTCGCTTTCCAATTATTTTTCCTTGCAGGATGGCTTGTAGAAGGGCATATCTGAATTCATTTCGCATAATGTGTCCAAAGTATTCCAACTTTCGAGATTTGATCGGTTCTTCTTCATTCTTTTAAGGACTATCTTTCTGACTGGGTCAGTCCACGGGATCTCAAGTATTCTCTGAAATATTCACATCTCAAATCTTGATTGAATTTCGGTATCTTTAAATAATTGTTATATAATCGATCTGATATCTTATGACTTTATCTTTAGTATCTACTCGTGACTCTAAATGTACTAACCACGCTTGAGTAGTTTAAAGAATGTACCTACATATGTGTCATACATAAATTGCTCTCTACTCAGAATTCTGCAAAACGATCTCCTCTGTAATTACGTTGTCCAAGCCCGAAAATGCCTACAATGTTGTCTTGTCTACATTTTCCTACTTTGCAGTCCTCTATTGTTAGAATAGTTTTTATTCTATAAAGTTCTTATATAGTTTTTATTATTAATTGTTTTTATTTTTCGGACGACTCATTGCCCTCTTTATATCATAAAATTTCTCTCCGTCATCTTCACTAGGTACTCCTTACTGTGGGCACACAAACTTGGACAAATTAATATCTACTGGCTTTGAGTTTAATTTCATCATAATGACTGTGTCCGAAACGTAACTTACAGAATCAACTAGAGAAGTCTTTATGTACAATGAATGCCACGCCATTCCGGTGGTTAGTGCCTTCTTCTCCGGATTAGAATATACGTATATACACGACGTACGTCGTGGTCGTCTATACTACATTTACCAGACCAGCATATCTCGCTTATCCCAAGAACACCTAGAGACTTCTCACATTCCATGTGCCTATTCTAAGGCCTGATTATATTCTGATTTCTTTTTTACTGTCAAAGAGATTTTGCTGGATAATGGTATGGAAAGCTCTGTGTGCTTGTATTCTCCTACCGGACCTGGGTGTCCGAGGGCCATGATCGGGAGATCTTTTCTTTACATTAGTCACTGACATTATGAATCAACTAGGGAATAATACTGGGGTAGTTTATTTCCCCTTGCCTTCCATATCGCAGTACCACAACTATTTAAACTGCCCCAGTTATGCTTGTGATAATCCAGTTTCAATCCAATCCAGGATCATTTGTTCTGCGCCTAATCTGGTACCTACTATGATGATCGGTGATGCCCTTCATCAGGGAGGGATGGGAAAAAGATAACAGATTTTGAAAGGGATGGGACATTTTATTCCTGAGTGAGGGATTGAGAGAAAGGCGCGCTTTCCTGAAGTAGACCAATTCACTACTGAGATCGTTGAAAAGTGTCTAGCCGCTACCCCTATTTCTTTCTCTAGGATTTTCTTATGTTCTGGAGATGTTTTTCTGAAAGCATATCTTGTCTTCGAGCTTCGAGATTCCATTAAGTTAATCGTTCTTTTCGTCATCCAGTGTTTCTTTTTTATTGTTATTGGTTTTTGTGGTTTAAACTGATATATCAGGTTACTCAAAATAGTTATCTTCATATTAACTTCTGGCACACAATTATAACCTATCACTTTTACGATTTTAGTGACAACACATTTATCGAACATCAATACATTTGTTGGAACCGAAAGCTCCACGTCGTTTGTCCTAGAACTGAAGGTGAAATATCCAGAAAATCAAATTTATTATCAGCCCAACTTTTGGCATATCCTAAAATTCGCATGGATGCAGTACCTTGCAGTTTACATAATAACCGCTTGGCTTTCGAGAAAAGTAAATAAATATATATTTCGTCACAGGTTGGTGTGGTATTTTACGGACAATCCTTTCAAAGCAAAATAAAGTTTTTGATTTTTGATTTAACCAGTGTTTAATTCTACCTGGACTGAGACAGGGAGATTCGTTGTCTCCATTGTTTAACCTGGTCTTAGATGTCATGTGAAAAATTTATACAAAAGTCAAACCAGACTTAGCTGCTCGGGGAGCAAAAATCTTACTCGCCTTTGCCGATGACGTAGATGCAGTTGCACAATCAACATTCGAAGTTAAGAACATTTTATCGAGTTTTGAAGAAGCTACATTAAATATCGGTCTAAAAATAAATGAAAACAAAATAAAATGCATGATCGTCTCAAAACAAAAGCGACGGCGAATAAGGCAAAATACTACTTACTATAAACGATCATAACTTCGAAGTGGTTAAAGAATTTAAATATCTAGGAGCAACAATCACTAATGACAACAAAATAGATCGAGAAGTTGAAACGCGAATAATGGCAGGAAACAGATCTTTCTTTCCAATGCAACATCTAATGAAGTCAAAACTTCTCTCACGAGATGCAAAAATCCAAATATATAAGACCATAATACTACTAGCAGTCGCGTATGGAAGTGAAACATGAACGCTAACAAAAAGAGAAGTAAATAAATTACTGGTGTGGGAACGTAAAAATCCTTCGAATGATATATGGCCCTTGCAGAGACAGTGTGACAAACGAATGGAGGCGCAGATACAATAACGAGTTAGAGTGTTAGAGTCTCTCTTCAGAAATCAAAATATAGTCAGATATATAAAGGCCAATAGACTCAGATGGGCAGGGCATGTGATACGCAGTAACGACAATCGCCTTATAAACAATGTGTTCTGGGAAAGGCCAGATGGAAGAAGGTCTGTTGGGCGGCCTAGAAAAAGACGGAAAGAGAAAATGGAAATGGGAAATAGTGGCACAAGACACTAGAAGATATTTCTACTATTGTCAGATTACAAACTCGACACGGAAAATATGAGGCACACATCTGCACAAATTAGGAATAGTTAATTAATCAGTCTGTTTTTGTGATAATGTTTCGATTAGAGATTTGAACCATATTTTCTTTGAATGCCAAATTAACGAGAGATATATAAATCAATTATATTACAATTTACGACAAACACAAGTTCATTTTCCAATTAGTATAGAATATCTACTAAGTTGTCATAAAATGGAAATATTTAAATTACTCATAAACTACTTGAAAGAAACAAATATAATCATTTAAGTGAAATAGGTATAAATATAACATAACTAATAAATTGAGGTAAAAATAAAATAAAAATCTGTGGCTAAGGGACCCGCATCCAAGCCATTTTTTTCACACACACACACACACACACACACACAACTTCATTGTTCTTCTCTCCTGTCAACAAATATAGCAGATACATGGAGATTATGTTGCCACGATCTATATAAAGATGATCATTGCCAAGAACTTGAGCAATGAAAAATAAGACTGACGTTTAGTAAACACAAGTATAACAAAGCACCAGGTTCAGATATTATAAGAGCAGAAATGCTCTGTAAATGCTCACTTGCTCTGTAAAAAAATATGGCATTTCAACCAATGGCCTGACGACCCAGCTTCCTAATACAATTATAGAACATCTACCTTATCTAACATGCAGCAAAATAATGCTACACATAATCAACGAGAGAATGAAATAATTCAATTTTAAATGAGCTAAAGTTCAGCAAAAGGCTATCCAGCAAAGTCCATTATCATTCTCTTTGCATTATCCCCATGTGGGGTCGGCTTCCCTAATTGCATTTCTTCACACAATTCTATCTTCGATTATATAATCCCCTTTACCAACATGTCCTGCCTTATCGTCTCCCCCCAGGTCTTCCTCTCCTACTCCTTCCAGGAATCTGTGCTTCAGCAATTCTTCGTATTGGGTGATTAACGTCTCGACGTTTAACAGGACCAAACCATCTTAACCTATTTTTAATGTTATCCTTTTTTGTCACTCCACTCATCCATCTAAGCATTCTCATTTCCGCCACATGCATTCGTTGCTCCTCTTTCTTTTTCACTGCCCAACATTCAGTTCCGTACATCATAGTCGGTCTTATGACTGTTTTATAGAATTTTCCCTTCAGTTACATTGGATTTTTTCTGTCACACAACACACCACGCGCTTCCTTCCACTTGATCCATCCAGCCCTAATTCTACTGCATGCATCTCCATCTATTTCTCCATTACTCTGTAATATCGATCCTAGGTACTTAAAACTATTGCTTTTACAATCACTTCACCATTAAAAGATACCATTTTATTTGTAGTAACTCCATATTTAAATGAACATTCCGAATACTCCGTTTTTGTCCTACTAAGTTTTAAACCTTTTTCCTCCAGAGCGCGTCTCCACCGTAAAGCCAAATTGATTATTGGATATTTCGGTTTCTTCACGTATCCGTCTATCAATTACTCTCTCCCATATTTTCATGGTCTGACTCGTAGTAGTTTTATAGCCCTGTAGTTTGTACATTGTTGTATACCTCCCTTGTTTTGCTATCCAGCTCCAGTTTTGTCTCCAAAAATTAAATTACTTTGGACATATTATGAGAGTAGACACAGAAAACATGGAGACTTATTATCCAAGGAAAAGTCGAAGGCCACGAGGTAGATCCCTAACAACATGGATCGACCAAATTACAGGAATATGCAAAATATAGTCGGTTCGCTAAACTCAGACACAACTGGCTAGTGATTTTAGTACGTAATTTTGCCAATTTGGTAAAATTGACAAAAATAATGTGTGTGTACTTTGTACGCACGTAAGAAGTTATATTTCTATTATATGATTTAAACGAAATTAATATACTTTTTATTTATATTTTGTTTAAATATTAAACTAATTTATACTTACTACTTCTCAAACATTTTTATTAGAACAGTGCCAAAAATTAAAATAATAAAAGAATAAAACACACACAAACACATTAAACAAGCCACAAATGATGTCTGAACATTAATTGTCGAAAATTTTTTTAACTAAATACGTATTTTCTGAAAATACAATTATATAATAAATATACTTACAATCATAAAATGTATTAAAAAAACAAAAAAGAAAGTTTCTATTGGGACTCGAACAAGCGCTGATAAGCGCGGTTGGTATTGGAATTCATTCGCCTTCAACGCTTAGCCACGGACACTATGTGTCATTATTTACGAAGATCGACTAACTAAATGGATTAAACTTGTGATATTTTGAAAATTGATCAAATTATTTTAATTTTGAATTGAAATGATTTAGAATTGAAAAAATACAACAAAACATAGAATAAGAAAACAATATATTAGGTGAATATTGATAGAAATTTTGATGGTAATCAAATTATATAAATAAAAGTATTACATACTATGTATTTTGGCAGATCAAATAGGTAGGTTTATACCCATGATACATTAACAATTATTACGTACCTGTTGCTTTTAAAAACTATTTAAAAGTCACTACAATATTATAAACTTTTTTGTTTCTGTCCTCACAACAATAAAACTAATATATTATACATTTGTTTACCTTTACCTCCAAACCACAGCTGCCATATCGGATAATTTTTGACATGTCATTTGAACATCCAATCAGAACAAAGTTATAATGCGCATGCGCCGGGCTGATAGGTTTTAACATATAAAAATCACCCTCTATCGCCGGTAAAGAAGTATAACTTCAATAAAATAATTACTAAATAGTTAATAATTACTAAATAGTTAGTAATTTTACCAATTTTAGCAAAATTGGCTAGAAACAAAAACATTACCTACTAAAATCACTAGTCAGTTGTGTCCGAGTTCAGCGAACCGACTATACCTATGCATGAATTAAACGAAATGACCAGAAACAGAGATCTTTGGAGATAGACAACAAACGACATCACATGACCACTACACTACCTCCTGGGGGGTCAGGACTGAAGAGAGAGGGACACAATAAATCTTAAAGAATATAGAGTTTCGAGAATAGTGCAATATTTACAGTTCATATATAATTTTGTACGACAGATTAATTTTTGATGAATGAAAAAACCGGTTCTTGAAATGAAACACGATAAATTAGTAATATCAATAATATATTTCAGTAATTTTGTAGCAATATATAACAGCGAATTCAAAAACAAAGCACATTTTTATATTTTAACAGTCTGAAGTATGTACACGTTTATACTCTGAAAAAGTTTTAAAAGTATTAGTAAACATTTATGGTATATCACCGTATGTAAATCAATGTACAAAAATAAATATATATTTTTATTAACACAAATCTATAAATAACTTAATTTCTTACTATCAAGAATCAACATTTCCATGATCAAGTTCTCAATTCGGATAAATACAAACAAAATATTCCGGAAATAGGTGACTTTCATGATTTCGGCAGATCATAGATGAGTGGATAGCAAACAATACGGGTTCAACCACTACTTTCAAAAGAACGGCCTTCCACAGGGAAGTGTTTTAGCACCAATGCTCAAACATATATACAAACGACCAACTTACGCCGACTGAAAGCAAGCACTTCCTCTATGCTGACGATCTCGCAATGTGTGCTCAAGGAAATAGTTTTGAAGAAGTGGAGGAGAAACTCGAAACTGCCTTAAAAACAATGACAGCGTACTACCTGCAGAATTCTCTGAGATCCAATCCCTCTAATAATTAAGCCTGCGCCTTCCACCTTCGCGCGCAAAGGAAGCCAAGCGAAAACTCCAAATTGCGTGGAATGGTACAATCGGACAAACGATAGCTGGCGGCTGACCTTGAGCGAAAATACACAATACGAGAAGTTCAGCCTCCACGTCTCGCTTGTTGGATTGTAATATATGAGAACAGCATATACAGTCGAACCCGCTTATTACAGTACCGGTTATAGGAATATCCCGGTTTATAGAATATAAATTCGAGGTCCCGAAACGTTTCCTTTAATAAATTTCTCCGTTTATTGGAATATGGTTTGGTAAAATAATACCGCTTAATAGAATAATTTCAAGTCTGATTTCAAATCTATTAATAGAATAAATTTTTACGTACAACTTCTTAAAAATTTAAAATTTGCCTGGTATAATGGTTTGTCGGTAAGAGCTTCGAAAGTCTGCTGTTTTGTATATTATTACGGTTTGTCAGGTACCTAATAAACACTTTATTACTGTGTTATGAGCAACGATCTATTCCCGCAGAAAATTCAATCGTTCGCCGACAAGGTCAGAAAATAATTTCATTTGTCTACAAATTTCTGTAGGTACATATTGTCATCCACTTGACTGTTTTTAGAAACAGCATTTTTCTACAAGATTATTGATTACCAATAGTTGATCGTTTGTTCGGAAGTCTTTTCTAAAACCCAATTCCAATTTATTTTCTAATCGTTTCGTAATTATTTTTGTAAATAGATTATAAATTTTTATTGATATAAAAAGGCCTAAAACCATATGCATATACAAATTGACATAGTATGTACTATATAACGTTTATTCGGTACACTTATTTCAACTTGCCACCCATGGCCGGTTATTAGAATATCCCGCTTATAAAAATATTTTTGCTAGGCACGAGGGCTATTCCAATAGCGGGTTCGACTGTAGCTTGGACCAATCCCTCTCCTACAAACAACATTTCATAAAAACGAGAGGGAAAGTAGCAACTCGGAACAGCATACTCGGAAAGCTAACGGAAAGTAAATGGGGTGCATGTCTTTGAGTCTTAAGAACAACGGCACAGGCATTGTGTTTCTCAACTGCTGAATATGCGTGCCCTGTTTGGGACAGATCTGCCCACACCAAACAAGTTGATAGTGCGCTAAATAATGAGACATGCAGGATAGTAACGGGGTGCATGAAACCAACGCCACTATCAAATCTATATAAAGCAGCAGGTTTTGCAGAACCGTCGACACACAGAGGCGTTGCAGAGCACATAGAGAAAATTAAACAGATTGCGGACGAGCGGCACACGGTGGTCCTTTTTCATAATCTATGATTGCAAAAGGTATAAAATTCATCTTCAAATAATCGGTTGTAATGACACTCATTGAATACCTAGATAACTAGGTAAACAAAATAAATCGTTCTTAGAACTCAACTCCCACCTCGAAGTGAACAATTGAAACCGAAAGTTGTACTTCTTTACCGAACTTACGCTCAGTAGTTTCAGGCAATTTACCAATTTACCAGCGCCCGTGCCCTTTCAAAGTGAATTTAAGTGTACCTAAAACTGTTATTTTAATATTTTTTTGAAATGGAAGTAAGCGAACAGGTATATTTACAATATTATAAAACAATAGTTGTACCTTTGTTGATAAAAAAAATATTTGATTGTAAAGATGATGATAGATTAGCACTAAAATAAGAATTTGTAAAGATTTTAATAGAGTAGAACTTTTGGGATTGTTCGGGATTGTTGCTAAACTATTTTTTTATTGTTACTTTATTCATTTATCTCTCAGAAAAAGTTACTCTTGTGTGCTCGAACGTGCTCTTTCTATATTTTTTTAATTTTTGTAGGTTCTTGTATTTTACATATACAACAATGTTTTACCTGTATACGAATTTTCAGTCCCTTATATTTAGTCTAAGAGCTGGGAGCGGATTTTGTGCGTGATAAGCAATATGAAAAAACTATACGGGAATATATTGAATTAGTTGTGCACATGACTTTCTCCAACAGCCGGAAACCAGAGTGGGGGCGAGGGTAGTTATAAGGGGTCAAAGTCGCGGTTTTTATTATTTTTTTTGTGACGCCCATGATGGAGATAGTGCACCAAAATTTGGGAATAAGTAGATCATGACATTACTAAGTAAAATCTCCAGGGGCGGAATGCTGCGTGGCGGTCAAATGTTGTGATGCGTCACAAAAAAAAATAATACAAACTGTGACTTTGACCCCTTAAAACTACCCTCATCCCCAACTTTGGTTTCCGACCCTGGAGATTTTGCTTAGTTACGTCATGATCTACTTACTCCCAAATTTTGCTTCACTATCTCGATCACGAACGTCACAAAAATCCCTTATAATTTTTATATTCACCCCTGTCCCCACCCCTTTGTCGGCACGCAACGTTCCGCCCCTGGAGATTGTACTTACTTACGTCATGACTTACTTATTACCATATTTTGGTGCACTTTCTCGATCATGAGCGTCACAAAAAAAATAATAAAAACCGCGACTTTGACCCCATATAACTACCCTCGTCCCCCACTCTGGTTTCCGGCTCTGGGGATTTTACTTAGTTATGTCATGGTCTACTTATTACCAAATTTTGGTGCATTATCTCAGTCACGAAAGTCGCAAATAAAACCCTTTATATTTTTTATATTCACCACTACCCCCATCCCTTTGTCGGCCACGCAGCGTTCCATCCCTGGAGATTTTACTTAGTTACGTCATGACCTACTTATTCCCAAATTTTGGTTCACTATCTCGATCATGAGCGTCACAAAAAAAAATAATAAAAACCGCGTCTTTGACCCCGTATAACTACCCTCGTCCCCCACTCTGGTTTCCGGCCGTTGGAGAAAGTCATGTACACAACTAATTCAACATATTTCCGTATAGTTTTTCCATATTACTTATCACGCACAAAATCCGCTTCTATCTCTCCGACTAATTGTGGTGTAATACTTTTGCAACCATAGATCGTCAGAAAGGACCACTGTGCGGCATGCCCTATAAAAAGCTCGAACACAACTAAAGCGACTAAAATCCAGGAAAACTCTTACCCAGGTTCAATGGGTAGTCTCTAGACTTTAAAATGTGGAAAACTACGAATAGACGAAGCAACGAAGCACTAAAAAGCCCAAAACCTAGGAATTTTGTGCAGTAAGATGAATCGTCATGCAACTTTTTGCATTCAATTCGAGAGAGTGTCAGGCAATTTTGTGAACTAAATTGATCTCCGGCAAAAAAATTTGTGCATGAGAAAATGCATTTTCAAAGTGCATCTCGAAGAGATGGAAAATGTAAAAATTTAGAACTCAGGAAATATTGACGGAAATGAGTTTATTTTTATATTTGGGGTTTTTGGAGGTCAGTGAACACAAATTTTATGACGGCGATGGTCTCCGAGGTACCTGGTGCTCAGGGTGTAGCTCGTCGCCTGGGACGATCGAATAAATCGCGAAATGAAGATTGGATCGAAAAGCTGAAATATACGCGTTTAATATTTTTCAAAAATCTATCGAATGACACTAAAGACGACCCCCCAGTCCATCCCAGGAGGTGGGGTGGGGGTAACTTTAAAATCATAAACGGAAACGCCCATTTGTTATTACGGATTTGGATTGCTTACGTAAAAATAAGCAACTTTTATTCGAGAAATTTTTTCGAATTGTGGAAAGATGGCGCTATAATCGAAAAAAAAACGATTTATCGTGATACCATAGGTAAATTATAGAAACGGTCTAATATCTCGAGAAATACACTTCCAAATAAAAGACCAAAAAATACGTATTTAATTTTTTTCAAGAACCTATGGAATAACATCAAACACGACTCTCCAGTGGGGATTAACTTTAAAATCTTAAATAGAAATCCCCATGTTTTATTGCAGATTTGGATTCCTCATGAAAAAATAAGAAATATTTATTCGAAACATTTTTTAGAATTGTTAATAGATGGCGCTAATAAATAGTGTTTTCCGATTATAGCGCTATCTATCCATAATAGCGCTATCTATCCATAATAGCGCTCCTATTTAAGAATTTAAAGTTACACCCCACCCCACCTCCAGGGGGTAGAGTGAAGGGTATTGTTTTATGTTGTTCGATAGGTACTTAAAAAATATAAAAGACGTATTTTTTGGTTTTTTATTTGGAAGTGTATTTCTCGAGATATTAGACCGTTTCTATGATTTACCTATGGTATCACGAAAAAATAGTTTTTTCCGATTATAGCGCCATCTATCCACAATTCTAAAAAATGTCTCGAATAAGAGTTGCTTACTTTTACGTAAGCAATCCAAATCTGCAATAACAAATGGGGGTTTCTATTTAAGATTTTAAAGTTACCCCCACCCACCTCCAGGGGGTGGAGTGGCGTGGTCGTGTTTAGTGTCAACACGTATTTTTCAATTTCTCGATCCAATCTTCATTTCGCGAATTATTCAATCGTCCCGCGAATTATTCGGTCGTCCCAGGCGATGAGTTCCACCCTGGGCACCAGGTACTTCGGAGATCATTGCCGTCATGAAATTCATGTTCAGTGACCTCCAAAATAAAAATTGAACTCATTTCCGTCAATATTTCCTGAGTTCTAAATTTTTCATTTTCCATCTCTTCGAGATGCACTTTGAAAATGCATTTTCTCATGCACAAAATATTTTGCCGGAGATCAATTTAGTTCACAAAATTGCCTGACACTCGCTCGAATTGAATGCAAAAGGTTGCATGACGATTCATCTTACTGCACAAAATTCCTAGGCTTAATGCTTCGTTGCCTCATCTAGAAAAGGATAAGAACATGGGTTGCTCCAGTTAAATCAAATATGGTAAAATGGGGGAAGATTTGGGATTTACAATGTATATACATTGTAAATCATGATTTGGGAGTGCTCCTCATAACATTCAAGTGTCTTGGTTTGTTTATTTCTAGTGCATCTTTATTGTGATTGTAGTATAGGTACATATTATGTCTTGGTCCTTGCGATTCCTCTTGAATAAGGGAAGAACCCTACAGTATTTGGGGTTAATAGGTCAACAACGTCCAAGAAAGTCGGGCTCAAAAGACGTAGAAATTTGAAACTGAATATATAGTATCTAAAATTCATTATTAGTTTCTTTTCAATTATGTACATTTTCTTTTCATTTTATTTCAATTTCATTTTTATTTTTATTTTCAAAATTCATTTGTACCTGTGTAACAAGAGTGAACAGGAATTTTAAATCCATTTCAGCTAGCCGAATGAGCTGTTTTATTCGTAATTTTCCAGGTGAACACATTGATTGCTACACTACATAACTACACCTATTTTAGGAAATTTATTCGCATTTAACCGAATGTTATACTGAAAAAACCCTTCTGTCACACTTGTAGGAAAATACTTACATTTCCATTCCAACTAGCCATGCAGTAGTACACAGTAAAGCCGGATTTATCTTAGGAAGGGGCGTGTATTACACGGGTCGTAGAATAATAGACGGCGCCCGTCCCCGTTGTCTCCCCGTTCCGCTGTATTATAAATTAGCCAATTGAGGCTCAAAGTTATCGGCAATTCACTGCAAAAACTCGTATAATACAGACTATAGGGATGAATAGGATATCTGGCCTTCAACGGTCTAATAACATTAGGCCATTGAAGGCTAGCTAAAGTTGTTAATAAATATGCTAATGGTGGACTTCAACGCAGAATTATTCCTTTCCACATGTATTTCAATAGCAAGTGGTTTTGTTTGTGTCCCACAGGGCTGATTGGAATGGAATAACAAAATTCTCCATGAAGTTTGTCTCGATTACTAATCAAATATACCTAATGTGATGTTTGCGTTCAATTATTGGGATTTAACTATTACGTTATTTTTAAACCTGAGTCTCTAAATTGATAATCTCACCAAATAGTCAATATATCACCATTTTTTACAATTTAGGAAATTATTAAGATGTGTAACTGGATTCTACTTGATTGGGATTAAAATATACGTCAAAATTTTCTAAAAAAATTTAATTTGGTTTAGGCACAACAAATTGGCACATTTTTTTCAATTGGATAGATAAGCTTTAGAAAATAATTTCAGATAATAATAGTGACGATTCACATTACAGAGGCTGCGCAGAGCTGAAGTCAGTTTATTTGAAAATTATAATTTTTTCTCTAATATTTGTTGTTTTTGTTTTATTTTCTTGCAATTTGGCGTGTCAGTGTGCTAGTTTGCGTTAAAAATTCCCGAACCTTCCATATACAGGGTGTCCCAAAAATATTGGTCATAAATTATACCACAGATCCTGGGGTCAAAAATAGGTTGATTTAACTAACTTACTTTAGTACAAATGTGCACTTAAAAAAAGTTACAGCCCTTTGAAGTTACAACATGAAAATCAATTTTTTCAAATGTATCGAAGACTATTAGAGATTTTTTATTGAAAATAGACGTGTGGCAATTCTTATGGCAGAAACATCTTCAAAAAAATGATAGTGAAATTTGTGCACCCCATAAAAATTTTATGGGGGTTTTGTTCCCTTAAACTCCCCAAACTTTTGTGTACGTTCTAATTAAATTATCATTGTGCTACCATTAGATAAATACAGTATTTTTAAAACTTTTTTGCCTCTTAGTACTATCTCGAAAAGTCAGTTTTATCGAGATATTTTGAATATTTGACAAATCCACCACATATTTGTATATCGTTAAGTACGATTAGAGACCTGGTAATAATATGAAAATTTATTTATAATTTACACTTTTAGGTATATTTTGAATCATATTAAACAAGATGCCATATCTCGATAAAAGGTGCCTTATCGAAAAAATACTAACAGGCAGAAAAGTTTTAAAAACAATTTGTTTAACTAATGGTGCAGCAACAATAGTTTAATTGGAACGTACACAAGCATTTGGGGGGTTAAAGGAACGAAACCCCCATAAAATTTGTATGTAAACATATTAAAAAAGAAGCCGAATCTCGATAAAAACTGGCTTATCGAAAAAATACTATGAATCAAACAAGTTTTAAAAATATTGTGTTTAACTAATTGTACCACAACAATAATTTAATTGGAACGTACACAAAAGTTTTTTGGGGGTTTAAGGGAACAAAACCCCATAAAATTTTTATGGGGTGTACAAATTTCACTGTTGTTTTTTTAAGATGTTCCTGCCATAAGAATGCCACATGTCCATTTTCAATAAAAAATCTCTAGGTGTTTTCGATATATAAAAAAAAATGTGCGTGTACTTTGTACGCACGTAAGAAGTTATACTTCTATTATATGATTTCAACGAAATAAATATACTTTCAACAGGTTATTTGTATTTTATTTAGAGATTAAATTAATTTTTAATTACTACTTTCCAAAAATTTTTATTAAAACAATACCAAAAATAAAAAATTAATAGAAAACACACGGATTCGAACCGGGGACCTCTCGATCTCCGGTCACACGCTCTACCACTGAGCTATATTTCCTTTGCTGTGACAAGTTACAATATTTCTCATACATACTGACAAATTTAATAGACCAAGTGAAGTATACAAAAATACTTGAGTGCGCATGCGCCAGGGAATGTAAAAATTCACCCTCGTGCCTAAAGAAGTATAATAAAAAAAAATCGATTTTCATTTTGTAACTTCAAAGGGTTGTGAAACTTCAAAACTTTTTTTGTGTGCACTATTGTATATAGGTAAGTGAGGTTAAATCAACCTATTTTTGACCCTAGAATCTGTGGTATAATTTATGACCAATCTTTTCGGGACACCCTGTATATTTACTCATCCCATCCTTGTGGAACTTACGTCCCGCAAGTTCTAATAAAGACTCCAAAAAGTGAGTAGAAAGTTCGACACAGCTGGACGAAAATTGAGATAAAGAGAAAAGGGATAGACAATATTTTGAGAACTGTAACAAATATATGTGAAGGAGAAAAGCGAAGTATTGGGACTTGCTCCTAGAGACTATAAAAATGTTAATACATCAAAAGTGCGACATTTATCAACAATACTTAAACTCGAATTGCCATCAAATTGTCTTTTTATTGTCATGGATGGTCTCGTTATCAGTATTGTAAAATTTTTACTACCAAGTATGCCGTAATTAGAGCATATTTTGTAATTTACGTTTAAATGATTCAATTCAGCCATTTCACAAATCATAAATGTCCCAATTAAGTAGAATCCTATGAAATTTGAAAAAATATTTAGCAAGTTACTTCTTAAGAATTTACAAACCGCTTAGTTGTTCTAAATTATTTTTACGTTACTAACGCATTTTCTTAACATTCTCAAAAATAAACTAACCATGACCGCGCATGACCAGTACCAAACACTTCTATTCTTGGATCAGGTATCCCAAGATAAGTGTCTCCTAGTGATTGGATGTTGTAACGATATGCCTTCCGCGCGGCATTCAGCGGCTCGTCAGCAGAGTACCGAACGCGCATCGATACCAACGCAACCCCACTAAGTTCCACTTCCACTCCTAGGGATCCAAGGAGGGCCGCCGAGAGTTTATTTGAAGAAAGCAGAGGATCGTAAAGGCAGTTCCAATCAGTGTACTGAACTGAAACGGAACTCAACCTGGCCCCTAATTCTAATTCAAATTTCGACTCAAAACAAGTCGCAATCAATATGGCGACGTTGAAATGCGACTGTGCGAGCCTTGTGGATTTTAGTTGAACTAACGAAATGATGTCATGAAATAGCGACTTATCGAAATTAATTGCGACTCCAAAAAAGTGGTTGATATTATAATTTCGAGTCGAAATTATTGTGACACGGACATGAATGAATGGCCGAAAACGAGGTTAGGTTTAGTTTAGGAGATGTGTTTTGTTTGTTTCTTGCAAGGAAAACTAAAGCAAAAGGTATTAATATGGCCGGGTTTTATGGAAATTTGCTGGTTTTGGAGGAATTAGATAGAGTAGTATTAAATTAGAAATATAATAATTGAGAATGTTCGTGAATTATTAACTCAATGAAAGATGTAAGGTAATAATCTGGGAAAATTAGTATAAAACAAGGAAAATTATGTACCAGCTATTTTATTGCTGGACATGCTGGAATTAAATCTCAAGATTTCATATATTAGTAATATAGCTATGCAAAGTCCGCAGAAAGTGTGCTATTTGGTTTATAAACAAATTAGCGCTCCGAAATCTTTTTTCAATTATTGCTCTGTAACTCAGAAGATTTTAACGTTAAACCAAAAACACTCACATAAAAATTCACTGTAATTATTCGGCACATATTTTTTTTCGATTTCCTTCGGCGGAAATTTTCCTCGGAAAATTCGGGTTTTCCAAACAAAATCTTTAATTTTCAACTAAAATTTTAGGGAAGTAATTATTTATCAATAATTAAATAACTTGGTGACATAAATCTTTTTTGTTATGAGTGTCTTGAAGATATGAAAATTTGTATGTACAAAGAGGACCGGAATAAAAAGGTAACGGTTCAAAGATTGAAATCCTGTTGTTTATAACTCTGTCGCAAATGCCGGTCAAATTTGACCGGTTATACCTGGAACCACTCAATTCGATTTTTTTTTTCGAAGAAGAAGAAGCCGTGTCCTTTTCAACAGCGTTAACTTAATTTAATTTAATCTGATATTTTCTGAGTGGTTCCATTTGTTTATAAGCCAAAAAATTGTTTCTTTATAAC
Organism: Diabrotica virgifera virgifera; assembly: GCF_917563875.1. Taxonomy (NCBI): domain Eukaryota; kingdom Metazoa; phylum Arthropoda; class Insecta; order Coleoptera; family Chrysomelidae; genus Diabrotica; species Diabrotica virgifera. The sequence continues at coordinate 20,915,299 of NC_065443.1, forward strand.
ATTCCTCAGACCGCTCAAATAGTCCAATTTCAATTCTGTAAAGTACGTTGAATAGGTATATGTAGTGCTTTTTTATACGAAAATCATAGTTATTTTGGTGTATCATAATCTTTCTGGTTATTATTTCGACCGAAATTTTTTAATTAACATTTTAATTATTGCTAAACTATTGGTTAGATTGTCGCCGGCCTCCTGATATATAATCTACTATAAAAAATCTTTCATGTCACCAATTTATTTAATTATTGATAAATAATTACTTTCCTAAAATTTTAATTGAAAATTGCAGATTTTTTGGGAAAGCTCGGATTTTCCGAGTAAAATTTTTGTTGAAGGAAATCGGAAAAAGAATAACTTTGTGCAGAACTAAATTGTGGTGAATTTTTATTTGAGTGTTTTTGGTTTAAAGGAAAAATTTTAGGAGTTACAGAGCACTAATTGAAAAAAAAAGAAGATTTAGGAGTGCTAATTTGTTTATAAATAAAGTAACACTTTCTGCGGACTTGTCATACCCCATATTGAGCCCATATACCCAATCTTAAAATTCGATTTTAGCAATAAAATAGCTGGTAAATAACTTTTACCAAAAATGGCATTTTTTCGATAATTTTCCCAAACTATCAACAAATGTTGCTGTGGTTGCGTAGCCAATAAATCCAATAAACCGGAGCGCTAACCAAAATTTTGAGCAGTGTCAAAATGATAACGTTAATATCCCCAGCTGTAACGAATATCGAAATGAATAAGAATCGCTAGAAATTGCGACCATCATGGCGGAGTCGAAATTAAATTGCGACCTCGAAATGAAATAGAATCAGGCCCCTGGTCGCCAGCAGGCGGCATTTTTGCCAATATTTCCCAATGGAATAAATAGAAGTCTATAGTTATTGTCTTGGATCACAGAAACATAGAAGCCTCCATTTTCTCTCATCCAAAGTAAATGGCGCCTACATACTCGCATCTTCTGCGCTTGATAGCTAACGTGCTCTAAGCGGATACACTTCTGCAAGAAGAGAAGATCCTCAAATGGACTTCAGTGTTAAACATCTAAGCCCAAGATCAGAATTTCATTTCTTGATAAATTTAATGAAGTAAAAATAAGTCACACTGCTTTAGCGGTTTGAATTCTAAAGTGCAGGTTATACAAAAGTGAATACGATGTATAAAAATAAATTTGTCCAATATCTCTCTTTTACACATTTCTAGAACTTAACCAAAAGTTTTGTTTTATATTTTGTAAAGATCTGTAATAAATATAAAAGTGACTAAAAAATTAGTAGAAAAGTATATAAAACAGTAGATTTGAGGTATAGTATGCTCCATTTAGGAAGAATCTCGAAGATTATAGCTGAATCTTAAATTTTTTAATAATTAAAGGGTTTTTACCTTCGTATTTAATGGTTTTTTAAAATAAATATATCTTTTATAAAGGTCTTTTTCATTTAAAATTTAATTCTGAAATACTAAGATGCACTGCGTAAGTTTTCCCTAGCTGGAGATTACTATAAAAGTGTCTTGCATTGCTACAGATAAATCTGCTGATGATTTTTATACATTTTAAAGTGCAAATCAATTATTTAATCATATTTATTCTGTTATAAAAATATAAACAAAACTTTTGACCAATAAAATAAGTCGAAAACAAAGAAATCCCATTTTATTGCACTATCATGAGTTATTTTACGTTCTTCTGTATTCAATACTACTATATGTTGGCTGTTGCCAAACAAATGACAAACATTCTCTTCTAAAAGTTCTCGAATGAACTACACGTCTACTTTCATCAATCCCGCCTGACTATTCGTACCTAAACTAGACCCATCTAACGAATCCAAGTCTAAAGCACTCTCGATCATCGTCGTGTCTTGCAACAGTCGCAACCTACTAACACTCAACAAACTGTTCTCCTTGTCTTGCACTGTCATATCGTTGTCTAGCCTCAAATCGGCGAGCCGTCCTTTGTCGTTGATGTTGACCAGTACGTGGTTCTCCCTCAATATCACAGGATCCAAATGGAGGTCTTCCATGTTCAATGTAATGTCTTTCGCGCCGTTTTCTTTCGATGAAGACGTGGAATTTATATTGTCGATACAGCTTTGTGATTTGCTGAGTTGCGCGGGAGCGGCGTGCGTTGGGGTGATGTTGTTGTAGACCGGGGAGTGGTTCAGACTGGTCTGCGACTGGTACTGTTGCAAGTCCCCGTGGGTTCTCTGTAGATGCACTGCGGCGGGAACGACGGCTAGGGGCTGTTCGCTAGACACTAAGTGGGTTACGCTACCCGTGTTGCTTTCTGAAATAGAAAAGGCACGTATTTATTTTTGTTTATTAACAAACATACCATAAATTCATGCTTAGATCACATTTACATGATCGAACAACTACTAATAGAAAAAAGAATGACCAAAAATAGATCCGTCCATCTAGCATTTGTAGATCTTAAGAAGGCATATCATATAAACCATCAATGGCAAACACTAAAAAACTGCCTACTTGTTCCATGCAAAGAGATATTAAAAGAACCGATAAGAAAGAGAGACAACTGGATGACTGACGAGATACTCGGCATGATGGACCAACGAAGACAAGCCAAGAACAAAGACAATCACAATTACAAAATAATTAACAATGAAATCAGAAAAAAGATAAGAGAGACAAAACAAACTTACTATGAGGAAAAATGTAAAGAGATCTTCAGAACAAATATGATCTATTCAACCTGCATAAAAAGGTTAAAGAAATGGCAGGGCTGCAAAAAAGAAACCACAACACATTTTAGACAAAAATGGAAACACTATTATAACGACTGACGAAAAGCTAAAACGATGGAAAGAATATATGGAAGAGCTTTTCGACGACGAAAGAGGAAACCTACAAGACATATCTTTCGAAAACAGGGAAACAAGTGTAGAAATTACAAAGGAAGAAATATTGTATGCACTAAAAAACACCAGTAACGGAAAAAGCTCGGGGCCAGATCAACTGCCTATTGATATTCTTAAAATAATAGAAAATGAGTACATAGATGCCCTCTTAAAGCTATTTAATGAAATTTATCAGTCGGGTAACATACCCAATGAATGGTTGACCGCAACAGTTATTTGTCTCCCAAAAAAGAAAAATGCTAGAGAATGCACCGACCACCGTACCATAAGCCTAATGTCTCACACACTTAAAATGTTTTTAAAGATAATTCATAAACGCATTTACCAAACACTTGATATGGATATTGAAGAAACGCAATTTGGATTCCGTAGAGGCGTAGGTACCCGTGAAGCTCTCTTTGCATTCAACGTACTAATCCAGAGATGCTTGGACGTGAACCAGGATATGTACGTCTGTTTCATAGATTACAAGGCTTTCGATAAAGTCCGCCACAAACAGCTAATGGACGTCCTCAAAGCAAAACAAATACAATACAATGACCTTCGAATTATAACAAATCTATATTATAAACAGCAAGCACACATACGCATTAACGAACACACATCAGAAGAGTTCGAAATTAAAAGAGGAGTGCGACAAGGGTGTGTATTGTCACCACTACTATTCAATGCATACTCTGAAGAAATTATGAAAAGAGCTCTTGAAGGAGAAACAGCAGGACTAAAGGTAAATGGAACGTCAATTAACAACATTAGATATGCGGACGATACTATCATAATAGCAGACAACCTTAAAGACCTCCAAAAGCTAATGAACAATATAGCTAATGAACAATAAAGTAGTAGAGTATGGAGAAGAATATGGATTATCAATAAACCTCAAGAAAACTAAATTTATGAGGATATCAAAAACCCAAAATTATGATGAAAGCCTGACAATTAAAGGTAAAACTTTAGAACAAGTAGAAGACTATAACTATCTTGGCACAATAATTAATCACACAAACGATTACTCCAAAGAAATCAAAGTTCGAATAGAGAAAGCAAGAACAAACTTCAATAAAATGAGAAAGGTACTTTGTGCAAGAGAACTGAAATTAGACTTGAGAGTTAGGCTGGCAAGGTGTTACATTTTTTCGACTCTGCTTTACGGGATAGAAGCATGGACTCTTAACGCATCGACTACTAAAAAGTTGGAAGCATTTGAACTGTGGGTGTATAGAAGAATCCTGAAGATATCATGGACCGAGCATATAACCAACAACGAAGTCATGAGAAGAGTCAACAAAAGACTGGAAATATTGGAAACCATCAAGACACGAAAGCTGCAGTACCTGGGGCATGTTATGCGTAATGAGAGATACAACATACTTCAGTTGATTATACAGGGGGAAATCCAGGGCAAGAGAAGTGTAGGAAGGAGACGAATTTCGTGGTTGCGTAACTTGAGGGAATGGTACGGATGCACATCAACCGAACTGTTTAGAGCAGCAGCATCTAAGATCAGAATAGCCATGATGATTGCCAACCTCCGTCGCGGAGATGGCACGTGAAGAAGAAGAAGAAAGCATATGACTCGATACCTAGAACGAAGCCATGGAAAGCAATGGAAGACATCAAAGTTCCACGAATATTAATAAAAGCAGTAAAATCACTCTACAAGAATAACAAAGTAGCTGTCAAATGGGCTATAGAATATGCAGTCCATTTAAGACGACAAAGGGCCTACTACAGGGCTGCTCCAGATCTCCTACCCTGTTAAAAATATTCCTGGAAAAACCCTGAAACCATGGAAAACAAAGTGCGACGGAATGGGTATACCAGTAAGGGACGATATATACCCTACATATAGTCGATTCGTTAATCTGAGACACAACTGTCGACACTACAATCACAATAAAGATGCACTAGAAATAAACAAGAACGAGGAGCACTCCAAAATCATGATTTGGGAGTGCTCCTCGAACATTCAACGTATCTTGGTTTGTTTTATTTCTATACAGTGCATCTTTATTGTGATTGTAGTGTAGACAGTTGTGTCTCAGATTAGCGAATCGACTATACCTAAGTTTTTCTGACAACCAAATAGTGATCGCAGGAGACGAAGATGACCTAAGTTTTATGACAAGAAAACTGGAACAGGAATATACAAAGAATGGGATGGAAATAAACCTAAAGAAAACTGAATATCTAACAACTGAATATCTGAAACTAGGGCAGTCAATGAGAGCAAGAACAGGATATTACCTCCGAATTCTATCCTACTGAATGGATTTTAAGGAAATTTTAGGAATAGCCTGAAAATATATCCTTATTCAAAGTCTACCCTATGCCGATGTATGCTTTTGTCTTGGGGGCGGTTCCCACCCCTTCTCGGGGGTGGAAAATTTTTTGGTTAAACAACTACGGAAGTTGCTAGAGAACCCAATTCTAAGCAAAAATTGTTCTATATTTTTTTTTTGAAAACTCAATACTTTTTGAGTTATTCGTGGTTGAAAATTAGCCATTTTCATTAAAATATAACACCTTTTCAAACGGTTTTTTGCGAATACCTTAAAAACAATGCATCTAACTAAAAAAATTATATAAAACATTTTTGTAGCTCATAAAAAAACAAAGTGATTCGTTCCTTCTTCCATCTTCTAGTTATAACACAAAAAGAGATATGGTAGGTAAAAAGAGTTTGTTTTTTTGGTGCATGCTCAAAGCAGTGTATTCAACTTGAAATAACAGAGAAACGGTCGATTTTATGTATGTAATGCTACCAATACCTTTTATTGTGCTTGAAAAGTCCTTTCAAATAAGCAATATTAAATGTCGATTAAATTCAAACTAAGCGAGCTATGCTGCAAAAATTGATGACTAACGAATTTTAAGAAAAAAATTGAAAAGTATATTTAACCCCTCACCCACAAGAATTTAAATGTATCGTTTTCCTTCTACAATACATTTTACTACAGTGTCATTTTTATGTTCAAAAAGTTGAGCGGGTTTAAAATTAATGGTTTTTGAAAAAAATAAGATCAAATTATAGAGCGCATATTTAAATTTTCTTAAAAATCTTCTTTTTCTCCATGTAACTTGAAAATGATAAGAGATACTGTTATAAAAAATAAAATCAAAATGTTTATCTAGAAGAAACCTTCATTTTTGTATGGCATCTTTTTTTTTGGCATCTCTTATCATTTTCGAGTTACATGGAGAGAAAGGAAGATTTTTAACAAAATTTAAAAATGCGCTCAATAATTTGATCTTATTTTTTTCAAAAACCATTCATTTTAAACCTGCCCAACTTTTTGGACATAAAAAGAACACTATAGTAAAATGTATTGTAGAAGGAAAACGATGCATTTAAATTCTTGTGGATGAGGTGTTAAATATACTTCTCATATTTTTCTTAAAATACGTTAGTCATCAAATTTTTTACAGTTTATCTCGCATAGTTTGAATGTAATCGACATTTAATATTGCTTATTTTAAAGGTCTTTTCAAGCACAACAAAAGTTATTGGTAGCATTATACACCTAAAATCGACCATCCCTCTGTTATTTCAAGTGAAATACACTGATTTGAGCATGCACCAAGAAAACAAATTTTTTTCACTTACTATATCTCTTTTTGTGTTATAACTAGAAGATTCATAAAGGAAAGAATCTCTTTGTTATTTTATAAGCTACAAAAATGTTTTATATAGTTTTTTTAGTTAGATGCATAGTTTTAAGGTATTCGCAAAAAACCGTTTGAAATGGTGTTATGTTTCAATGAAAATGGTCAATTTTCAACCAGGAATAACTCAAAAAGTATTGAGTATTCGAAAAAAAAAATTATAGAACAGTTTTTGCTTAGTATTAGGTTCTCTAGCAACTTCCGTAGTTATTTAAAGAAAAAATTTTCCACCCCCGAGAAGGGATGGGAACCGCCCACGAGACAAAAGCACACACCGGCATAGGGTAGACTTTGTTTCTTGGGCTATTCCCTACTTACTGTGTCACGTAAATCGATATAGTAGGATAGAATTCGGAGCCACATACCCTCATTGACTGTCCTAAACAGGTAAATTACGATTTAACATTCAACGTGTCTTGGTTTGTTTATTTCTAGCTAGAGCAATCTTTATTGTGATTGTAGTATAGATTTCATAATATCACACAAAGCAACAACGGAAGAAGATATAAAAATAGACTAAGACACACAAGAGACTGCATACGAAAATTGAATCTGGTACTGTGGGATAATATCAGCAAAAAAAAACAAAAAGAAGAATATATAATACCATGACAACGAGTATTCTCACTTATGGGTGTGAAAATTGGACAATAAATAAGAAAACCAAAAACAAAGTAAGATCAACAGAGATGGAATTCCTAAGCAGAAGCTACAGAGTAACGAGAAGAGATAATAATACATAATATAGGAATTAAGGAAAAATGGGAGTGAACTCAGATATAATAGACTACAACGAACAGAAGAGATTAACCTGGTACGCACATGTCAGAAGAGTAGACTAAAATTGTTGGATAAATATAATAACAGAGTGGAGCCCGATAGGAAAAAGGAAGAGATGCAGACCCCGAACATTCTTCAGAGATGGAGTGGACGAAGCAATGGAGACAAGAAATCTACAGGAAGGGGACTAGCAAAACAGAAAAACTGGAGAAAACGGTTGAGTGAAGGAATGAAACAGTGAAATCTGTGGAAACCCTTATTGCCAAGGAGATAGTGTCAAATTTGACCGGAGCATTTTAGCATGGCTGCTTTCTTTTTATTTAGCTAGGTATTCCAAAGCTTATTAACAAATGATGTGTCAGCTGGCCCAAAACCGGGGATTTTAGACAAGAAAAGGTAAAATATGAAACTTGCTGGAAAAACGCTACAACTTATGTCAAATATTTATCTCCGTGACTTACAACTCTTAATAGCCTTGTTGACTTCTCTCCTAGCTTTCACTCAGGCAATCCGGGTTCAAATCCCGACGTTGAATTTTTTTTGTTTTTAAAATTGACATTTTATTTTGAAAAATAATTATTTTTATAATACCACGTTTGTATTATTTATACGAGACAATATAAAAAAATCTGTATCTCTTTTATAGAATTATGCATAGAACTTATGAAATAGAACGCATGCATTTGATCATAAATATTATGATTGACCTTAATAAGCAAAGTTGTTGTAAATGAACCCCTGAAGCTTCCTGAGTTAGTACGACCAATCTAAGTGAAAAAGGGGGTTGCCCTCCCCACCCCTCCCGACATTTTTTTATTTTTTGGACAAACTATTTTTTCTTAATGTAATATGATGTAGAACCAAAAGATACATACAACCCTAATTTTTCACGTTTCTATCAACAACCCCCATTTTTTAAAAGCAATCTAAATATTTCCCTGTTCTCTATAATAGGTATATAAAAATGGATGTTTGTCTGTAAATTAATACTAAATAGCTTTGTCATGAAATATATCCAGTGGTTACAGCCAATTCCTTCCAAAACGGAATATATTCAATAGAAAATAGCTATCGAAAGTGTGCAAATCAATCAAAACACAATAAATCCAGTATTCCGCTGAATAACGCCCTTATTATAAAAATAATAATTTTTCAAAATAAAATGTCAATTTTAAAAACAAAACAAAATTTCAACGCCAGGATTTGAACCCGGATTGCCTGAGTGAAAGCTAGGAGAGAAGTCAGCAAGGCTATTAAGAATTGTAAGTGACGTAGATAAATATTTGACATAAGTTGTAGCGTTTTTCCATCAAGTTTCATATTTTACCTTTTCTTGTCTAAAATCCCCGGTTTTGGGCCAACTGACACATCATTTGTTAATAAGCTTTGGAATACCTAACTAAATAAAAAGAAAGCAGCCATGCTAAAATGCTCCGGTCAAATTTGACACTACCTCCCTGGCTATTAGTACATAATATACCATAAATAAAAAAGGGAGTAAATAAGGAGTGTAGTGGTGCATGTTTAGAGTATATGCAACGTTTGAGGTACAATATTTACAGTATCTGCAGCGTTAGAGGTACATCCAAGCCAACAGAAGTTTTTTTAGACGTTAAAAATAGGATGATCAGTGATGTGGCAGGTATGTAAGATTATACGAAGAGCACTATTATTATATTTTGAGACTAACAATAAAAAACAGTAGTTTTTTTATTGAAAATGACTTTATAATTTAAAATATTTTCTCTTTCTCGTTCTGTTGAGGTGTCCCTACAAAATATAGTTTCGGAAAGCATGAACGGCTTTTTTTGCCGATTGAAAATTATTGTCCACGCAATATGTTCATTTTATCATGGTTTCACAGTAGAAAAAGATGAAAGGATGAGGAAAGGATGAGGAAAAGTCGAAGTATATTAATTGAACTAGAAAACTTTCATGAGTTAATTTTTGCTGAGATACAAAAAACGCGCTCAAATAATACAATGTTCTGAAGGATCAAAAATGTCATTTAGTAGTGTAAACGACAGATGACACAACACGAAGTGTTGCCAAAGCTCAAATAAGTAGTACTCGTCATATGTAACAATGTACAAATTATTTTTTCCCGATAAAAATGAGAAATTATAAAGAATAAATAAAAATCCATTGTTAAATCTATCGTTATCTTCCAGTAGCACTCTACTACTTCTTCTTTTCCACAACTTAGTCGGATGAGGAGTTTGATTCTTCTGTAGATGTTTCAGAAATATTTTTTTAGTTACTCATCTTTGAATTAGATTATGAAAGATGCGCTGAGAAGATCTTATATCTGCATATGATTCAATTTCCGGTTGGAGAGTCCACATATTCTTGGAAGCCGAAACTATCAATAAAACTACCTAAATGGTATATAAAATCAAAACTTACCGTTAACACGTGGTCAGAAAACTTCCGTCAAAGTAAGAAATGCACAAATAAAAAACCAAAACTTATTTTCAAAAATTATAGCATAAAAATAAATAGAATGAACCACACCGTAGAAGCGATGCATACTGGGATCAAACAAATAACTATATCAAGGCTTGTTTTGCACTAAGTTCATTTTTTGAAATCGATTGGCATATACAGTGTTACAAATTAGAGCAACGCATAAATTGTAAGTTTTTATTTAGAAAAATAAATAAACATTAAATAGGTATGTTTATAGACGGTTTTCTTCTTCTTCAGGTGCCCTTTTCTAGCAAAGGTTGGCGATGATATCTGCAAATTCTTCTCTAGGGCTCTTTTTCTTTATTAGTGGTTGGAGATCTAACTCATTTTATTCTTTGAGGCTTCTTAGCCATTTTTGTCGTCTACCAGTACCTCGCCTGCTCTCATTCTTGCCTTCTATTATCAGTAAGAAGAAGTTATATCTATTGTACCAAAGTACGTACCCAAATATGTATGTTGTTTTTCCCTTTTTCACTATGTCCAACAATTTTCGATCCTTGTTCTATGTATTAGAACTTCTTCGTTTGTGAAATGGTCTGTCCAATCAATCTTCAGCATGTGGCGAAATATCCACATCTCAAATTTCACTGATTTTCAATGTCCATGTTGTCATGCCATATACAGTAGAACCCCGATTATCCGTTCGCGGATTATTCGATCTAACCAGTGGTTGGTTACATTTATTTCAAAAACGGCATGGGATTCGTAAGCTTACCATTCAAGGCGAAAAGCTCAGTGCTGTCGGAGACACAGTGGTGGAATTTTGCTACATCCTGGAGACTATTACAGAAAATAATCTATAACTTTCCCAAATTTATAACGCTGACGAAACAGGGCTATACTGGCGAGCAATACCTACAAAAACCTTAGCTGCAGATGATGATATGAATGCACCGGGGTATAAAGAAAGAAAAGATCGAATGACAGTGCTTTTAAAAAAACATGCTGATTGGATAACTAGTGACATCTCCCAAAATCGGATCCACAAAAAGATCATTTGAAATTTAATAAACTCTTTTATATATTTGAGGAAAGAAAAGTTGCCACAAAATGCGTTTCTTCTTCTGCATAATGATGGTGTTCATCTTAATGAGGCAGCCCTAATATCTGACGATGGCAATTTCTGTTTTCCTTTCCAGCCAATCAATTGTTAAATTGTTTAATCAAACATACCGTTTAAGCAGTTCTTTCAAGGTCTCAAGTTCTTACAACGCCATCTCTTATTGAAGACTAATTTTTTTAACAACCATATATGATTATTTTATCTATATTAGTTGGTTTTTAAAGACTATTTAGTTGCAGTTTTCACTTATCTTGATATACCATGAGAAAAATCTCTAATATACTCATTTCTTTGTCCAGCATGCATTGTTTCGCTACATGTTGGTACACCCGGTACATAGTTTGTTCCATTAATAATTGTAGCTAAAGGAAATACTACTGCTCTAGACACAATTATTAGTGGACATTATACATTAAGTATATTGAAATTTCATGTGAGTAAATCCGGTAAAACACGAAAAATTTAAAGCACCCGAGATCACAAAACGTTTCATCATATTGCATGCGAAGTTACTCTGTACAGTTAGTAATTAACTCAATTAAGTAGATCTAATCCTAAAATAGACCTTACACTGGGCATAAACTAGCCCATACAAAAGAAATAATATTTAACAATGTTCCATTAACAAACCGATCAACCTACGTATAGAGTTAGTTTACTCGCCCTAAACAGATCTAATTTTATAAACTATTCTCCTCCCTTATTACAGAAAACCACACTCTTACCAAGGCTCACAAATTATTTATTTAAAATCTTCTAATGTTGAATGGATTGCATATGCTAGTTCATTTTGAATGAAATAAAAGAGAGACGTACTCGCAATAATTTATTGTATTACTCCGACGCGCGACGATCGGTTTCGCTGTCACTTGCACAGCATCATCAGGTCATGGTTACAAGTATACGGCATCATTTAGTATACTTGTAACCGTGACCTGATGATGATGTGCAAATTGTAGACAGTGAAACCGGTCATCGGAGTAATACAATAAATGATTGCGAGTAAGTTTCTCCTTTATTTCATTAAAATCTTCTCTTCGTATTGAAACTCTAAATGTAATCGATTCCCTAGAAGCCACAAACGACAATTTTGATCTCACTATAGATATTCTCGAAAAAAATGACAATCTCGCAATAATAAATTTTCACAAAACTCTATCAGATTTCCCAGCGCCCTCAAGGAGGAACTGCCACCCTCTAAATTAATTCATAAATGATTTAAAACGGCACATTGACGCCTTGATTCCCTTCATTCCACCTAGTTAATTTAATAACAAGAAAGCTCACCACCAAACGGTATTATGGGTGGTGATATTTTACTTTAATCTCTACTAACTGTTGACAAAAGGGTACTTGAATTCCTTTTCTCTGAGGGTACAGTACCAAATATTTAAGGACCATGGTACTGTGAAAAAGAGAGATTTTCTTTCGATATTAATACCGGACTTAAAACAGCGTGGTTCAGAATGTGTTTGGTTTTATAATGTTTTACTTAAGATGAGAATAAAAAATAATCGGTTAAGGGAGAACATTAAATAACAGAATAATTTAAAAACAAATAACTACAACGAAGATATTGCGATGATGTTCTTATTACAACCAACCAAGAAGAACTAGCCACAATGCTGACTCAAGTAGCACAAGCATCAGACTGAAATAAAAATCATGACAAATACAAATGAAAGAATAAATATAAATAACGTAAATATTGAGGTTGCTGACGAACATATATACCTGGGTCAAATAATCAAAGCAAATAAAGAGAACAAAACAATTGAAGTACAAAGAACAATCAGATTGGCGTGGACAGCGTTTGGAAAGTTGGATACTAAAAAGTACAAAGATACAACAGTATAGTATGTTCGCTAAACTCAGACACAACTGGCTAGTGATTTTAGTAGGTAATTTTTTTGTTTTTGGCCAATTTTGCCAAAATTGTCAAAATTACGAACTATTTAGTAATTGTTAACTATTTAGTAATTATTTTTTTTGGCAATTTTATCAAATTGGCAAAATTACTTAGTAAAATCACTAGCAAATTGTGTCTCGAGTTCAGCGAACCGACTATACCTAAAAACCCGTGTATTTGATCAGTGAATACCTCCTGTTCTGACGTATGGCTCAGAAACATGGACATTAACAAAGGCCAACATAAACAAAATAGAAATAACTTAAAGGAGAATGGAAAGATCCATGGTGGGAAAAAAGACAGAAAATCAAACAAATGGATAAGAGATAATACACAAGTAAAAAATGTAACAGAACACATAACAGGGTTAAAGTGGAGATTTGCGGGCCACAATGCGAGACAGGAAGTTAAAAGATGGAATGCATATTAGGGTGGTTCAAGATCTTATGTGAAAAACTCAAGTTGAATGTAAAAGCCAAGGGACCCCCCAATTCTTTTCGAATTGATTAAAGAAGTAAGGAGCAAAAATATGAAAGCCATAAGTCACTTGGAAGGCAGTGCTCAATACTGTTTAAATAATGAAAACGGGAATATTTTTATCGATTTTTGAAAAAATTACAAGACATGTTAGGAGACAAAAACTTAATAATTTATTTGTTTATTTTACATTGGAACCCATGTTTAAAATAAGTACATTTTATAGTCAAGACCATAATAAAAATGAACTCTTTAATTTTGTCTTTGAAAATGGATGGTTTCTGCAGGCTTTCTAGAACGACCTTCTTTGTTGGCTTAGTCGGGACTTGTTTTAGATTAGCCTCTACAATCTGCAGTAACAGCTGTTTTTCGTCCTCTTCATTTGTTATGAGTTTGTTAAAATCTTGAAATAGTTTTACATCTCTTTCTGCGATGACCACTTTGATTTTATTTACTGTATTTTTCTCTTTAATCTCTGGGTCATGTTCCCATTCACTTGGGTGCTTGTTTAAAAAGCTTTGCATAATGTTTAGCTTAGTAAACAACAACATTGTTATATTATTAGCAAAATATGCCAATTCACATTCATCACTTAGGAAATCAGCATTTCCTCTAATCATCCTTGGCGGTGCCAGGACAGACATCTTATTCACTATGCCCACTTTGTTTTCAAGGCTCACTTTATTGGAAAAAAGTGATAACCCGACAATTTCGTCAGATAGGTACCACAAATGTGGCTGCAAGGCTTTTTTGATAGTTTTAGCTATATCTTCATTAATGACGCTGTATTTCTCAGTCTCTTTCCAAAAAATTAGGTCGTTGAAAGCTGCATTGGCGCTGATTGGAGCCTCAACCCAGTTTTTCAGGTACAAAAGTGCACCGAAACGGATAAATCTGTCCAAGTCTTCTTGTTTGTGAGATGGTAAACTCCTTGACCTAGGAAAAGGTACAACTTATATGCATAAATAAGCTTAGCTATCCACCGAGCGTGGTGTATAGGCCCAGGTGCTCTCCAGTGAATTTTTTCTATTGGTTGTCCCAACACCAACAGCGTCAGTTCAATAAGTTCTAGGTAGTCATCTCGAGGCTGGTCTTTCTTACTAAGGTGATGTAGCAAGGACTCGATGGCATTGTTTTTTAACTCAGCTTCTCCAGGGGGAAAATTAATGGTGTGTAATCTGATCGATCAACTGCATTCTATGATTACTTCAACCTTTTAAATATGGGAATTTCAGGAGAGCTTGAAGTTTCCAAACACAATGCAAATACTTTGCACAAAATGATTTCCATTATGTGATGGCTACACGGCAACCATAGAAGTTCTTTATTCAGCTTATTTTCAAGGAAAGTGCATGCATCACTCTTAAGACCAGTATTGACGGCTGTTGTGTCAAAGCCCATACCAATGACTTTATCATTTATCATCGAGATCCCATGTTTTAAGAGTTTTAAGTACTGCATCTCCAGTGTTCAAACCTGTTCCACTAGCCAATTTTGGCACCCCCAGTAGTCTCTTATTTCCACCAGCATAGGAAACTAGCACTGGTAGTCTATCTAACTTTTGTGAACCTAAAATATCGGGCAGGATTTTGCTGTCCCAATAAACAACAATTGGTTCTTTGATGTCTAAGTTTGATTTAATCTCTGTTGAAAAATTCTGCCTTGCTGCTTATAGCTTCCTTTCTACAGAACTTCTTGAAAGCGGTAATTCCGCAGGATCATGTCCAAATATTATTCATGTCAAATACCCGAAAGTAACAAATATTTGATGTTTTATAACTCCTTTCCACTCCAGTACCCTTACGTTGAAACTGCTGAAAATGTTTAATATCAACTGTAATAAAGAGATCAGCAGCTTTGTCAACTTCTGAATCCTGAAAAACAAACAAACAAACATTTTCTAAACTTAAGTGTTTTACGGAAATTTATGAAAACTAAATGTTGTTGAGCACTGCCCTCCATATGTTCTGGAATGTTAAGATTTGGCATAGATTATTCTTTTATTAGATATAACAAAATGGGAGGGTGCCTAGGTTTCTTAAAAAAACTTCAGTTTTTTGGACCACCCTAATGCATATACACAAAACTTAATATCATGGACAAAAAGAAGAGGAAGAGCTCAGATGCGATGGAAGGACGATATTGTAAAAGCTGCAGGAACTCACTGGAAAAGCGCGGCCAAGGACAGACAGATATGGAAAGATTTGGGCAAGGCCTATGTCCAAAAATGGATAAAAATGGGCTAAAGAAGAAAAGAAGAATTAGAACGAAGGAAAAAGTGTCTATAAAAAGATTGTCAATTTTTCCGGGTTTAGATGGCGTGAAAGAGCCTTATCACCGTATCTTCGTTAGCGAGAGAGGAACATAGACTTGGTAGCGAACTTGAGGCGTACTGCCCTTAATTTTGTCTAGATGCATTTTTACACGCACCTATTATAATGAAATACATTTGTTTTTTATTTAACACAACACGTTCACACTTGAAATCGAAAATCCTCATCGTCAAAAGGTACAGTCTGTTCCAAAAGATTCGAAATACAATATTAATTTATTATATAATAATAAATTAAACTTGTTTTAACAACACTGGGGAAAAAGAAATAGAAATTGCACTCCCCACAAATACAGAAAAAATAAAAAGATTGGAACAGGGAAGCATTCTAATACTTAAAATAATCCTCTCCTGTTTCATTTTAAAGTTCTGTTTGTCAATGGAACATATTTTAACGTTACTCACAACACCAATACTACAATCGCTAGTTATATCTATCCTGTATATACATTTGATTAAACTCCGGCACGGGGAAGTTTTCTACTCTTAAATTATGAGTCAGGCTTCGCTCGCTGCTCATTCTAACCACGCAAAACTCGTCAGCCGCATGTACGCTCTCATAAACGCAGCTACTCTTAGGCCTAGGTCTTCGACCTGTCTTCTCAACCCTTCTCGCGAAATTCACGTTGTAGCCTCTATCGGGAGGAGTGTATTGACATTCTCTACCCACCATCGGTCCGTGATGAACCACCATACCGTACTTCATGAAATTATTATTGGACGAATAGGTATAATCAGGTCCTATGATGCTCTTGAGATGAGGTAAGGAGTAACTGTTTTTGAAAGATTCAACCTGCTCTTGGTGGTTGTTACTTTCGTAGTGTATAAAGTGATTTGCTTGCGAGGGTAGTATTTTTTGGTTGGCACAATTTTTGGACGGAATTATTTGTTGGGCACGATAGAGGTGCTTTTTCAATGGACTGTACATACCCGTGTTCTCGGTGGTTTGGCGGTAGATGCCTGGCATTTCCGCTGCGTCAGGTGTCACTTGTTGGGGACCATTCTGAAAAATAAATTCATAAATAGTAAAGTTGTATGTCACACCAACTATTGTAAATAATGATAATACAGCTAACAATGATAACGTTGTCATTCCGAAAGTAGTTTCATTCATCTATTTACCATTCATTAGAGAGATTACACCAAAGCTCACACGAATTGTAAAAAAACGAGTTAAACATCAAAATAGCTAGTAAACCAGTGTTTACTATTAACAGCCTATTTTCAAGGATGAAAGATAGATCTCCAAAGGAGCTATTGTCGGATGTAGTTCACAGTATACCATGTATTGATTGTGACAAACAATACATTGGCCGAACCACTAGACGAGTCAAACATCGCATTACCTCTCATAAAAGTGATTGTAGACTATATCCAGGCAGGTGCTCTGCACATGTTGTAAATGAAAGCAATAATATGGACTTTTGAGTCTGTAAAAATTTTAGCAAATGAAAAGAACTATCACAAAAGGACTTTTCTAGAAATGGTATTTATTTATCAGAATGAACAGACAATTAACTGAGAAATTCTGAAATTACTCTCTTGTGGCATTTCTATATTAATAGCCGAGGAAGTAAGTCATTACACCTCTAACTTTCTTAAAGTAAGACGGATCGTTATGAAAGCTTTTGTATTCGATTCAGGAAAGTTTCAGGAAAATTCCTGATCACTTTGACATGAGGAACAAATGAAAATTGTAGTTTTGTAGACGGAAAAAGCATTTTCCAAAGTGCATCTCAAAGTGTTCAAAAAATAAAAATTCCCAAATCGGAAAATAATTAGGGAAACTATTTCAATTTTTATACTCGGGGGTTTTTGAAGTTGCTGAACAGGAATATCGGGTCGGCGAAGCTGTAAGAGTTACCTGGCTTCCGGTTTCACGGTATCCACGTCATGTTCTGGAGTTTTATGAAAATTCATTATGAAAATAGTTGAAACTTGTTATCCCGAGCTTTTTGAGGTCGCTTAATACGAATATTGCTTCGGCGATGCTGTATGAAGTACCTGGTGCCGGGTATCTACGCCATCTCCTGGAGTTTTATGAACATTCGTTATGAAAATAGTTGAAATTTATTATCTCGGGGTTTTTGAGGTCGCTAAACACGAACATTGCATCGAAGATGCTGTACTCGAAGATGCTGACTATCTCCTGGAGTTTTATGAAAGTTCGTTATGAAAATAGTTTAAATTTATTATCTCGGGGTTTTTGAGATCGCTGAACACGAATATTCCATCTATGATGCTGTACGAGGTACCTAGTGTCCGGTATCTACATCGTCTCGTGGAGTTTTATGTAAATTCATAGAAGATACATAGAACTAAATAAAAAAAAATAGGAAAATAACTAAAATGTGACATAAAAACGGAATGAGAACTTAATAGAGTATGTCATAAAAAACAACAGAGACTCAAAATGTCCAATACAAAAAGGTGTTCAAAAATTCATCAAATTTAGAATTTTTCAAAATTCTCCTGTCACGGTGGCAGTTGCCAAACTCCTCCGATACGTCTAAAGGTGGGAAACTATCAATATAATGTAAATTTATAGGTTTCTATTGATAATTTTACACCTCTACTAGTTTCATCTCTTTTTATTCCACAACGTATTATATTTTCCGTCTTTTGCATTATTTTGCCGGTTATCAGCGCACTGATGACTGTATATCAGAACTATTAAATTTGTAAACGTTTATATAAATTATCTGGGTAAATAATTTGAACTGTGTATTTTAGTCACTGTTACAATATTTAATCAATATATAAATCATACCTGCAAGGGCAATCCATATTTCTTCAAAGGCAAAGTTGGTGCATTGGTAACAGGTCTACTGTTTTCGTATTGGTAGCTTTCTGTGACAACACCTCTTCTAGAATAAAGTTGATCAAGATCAATTAATATTAAATACGTACGTTAAAAGCAAATCTAAAAGAGTACCTGTCGATTAACGAAGGAGTAACCGGTCCACAGAGAATGTGAAAACAATTTAAGCAGACGTTGCCCTCCGAATAAGGGTTGACGTTTTCTTGGCCTCTTTTGCTTGTAAAAGATCCTTTTATCTAAAAAGAAAAGGTATTTTTTAACGAGGTAACAACATACACTTGAGTCCACGATTCTTTACCCGTGCGTCATTAATACCTGGCGAGATAAACACACACTTTTTATCTAGCATCATTCTCTTCCATGAAACTAAAGACAAACCAGCTACCGCATGTTATTAAGTAAAAACACATGTTATTTTTATGAACGCTCTAAACTCAATACATCGAAAAGAGATAGGTACAAAAAAGACGGTTGGAAATGTTTTCAGGATTTTAAGTACAATTCGTGATGTTTCTGGTTTGTTTACTTTTGTGGCTGTCAGTCAGTTGAATTTTTTGCTGTTTTTATGTCGAATTTTTGCATTTTGAAGTTTTTTATATTACACAAACAGTTGTTTCACAACTAATTTTAAATTGGAATTTGAAATTTTATGGTAAGTGTATGTTATATTACCCTTAATTTTTACAACATACAAAGCTAACCTCATTCACATAGTTAAGGAATGGTTGTTTAAGTTTCCGTCAAAGTGAATAAAATTACAAGAAAATATTTTATTATATTGGTTATAAACTGCTAATTAATCACTAATGATATTAAATTATATATTAAGCTACTTCAAATGTAGCTGTAATTTTGCACCAAAATTTTAAAGCAAAATTCACATTTGACATACTACATTTGATAACGTCAAATTTTATAATATAACCCGTGATCGGAAAAGTGGCCATTTCCTGGCCATGACGCACGGGTAAATAGCCCTGGACTGAACTGTACACAAAAACATCGTTTAAGAACATAGACAAAACAAGAGCGTGGCACAGTGCCGACAGAAGTGAATACTTCTTTGGATCCTATTCGAATGACTCAATTCGATTCGATTCGACTGGATTCGTTCGACTTTATTTAAATTAAGCGATAAGAAGTATTCTTACATACAGTACAGAAGTAAATGATTATTACCACCAATATGTTGCAAACTAATAGAAGAAATTTTCTATATTATAACTGTTCAGTTTTAATTTGTTTAAAATTTATTTATTTATTTATAGTAAATACAAATGACCTGTCCTCTTGAGACAAATCCAGGTCATTTCCTGATGGGATTACAGTAGTTGATACATATAATTTTTATTTTAACAATTTTCTAATTTAATTTAACTAATTAATAATGGCCCTAATCTATTACTAATTCTGAAAATTATAAATTATAAATAATTCTAATATAAAATTTTAATAAACAATTCTAAACAATTTTAATAAACAAAATATAATTTTTAATTTAATTTTTTTTATTTTAAATTTTATTTATTTTTTTTTGTGAAAATAATTTTTATAGTGCTTCCAGGTCTCAAGAAATGCCAGCACTATTAATCTAAAAATAGTCAGAAATAATTGTAAGTGTAGATCTATTTGACTTGTATAATATTCCCAATGGTATTTCGGTAAGCCTCAGACCCTTAGCCGAAAATATCCATTGAGTTTTAAAATTTCAAGTTTTTAGCTAACTTTTTTTTGTTTGATTAATAAATTTTTTATTTTTTATTTTATATTTAATATTAATTTTTAATTTTTTATTATATAAATATTTATTTAGTTAGGTTAAATATTTATTTTAATCCATATTTTTATGTATAATTTAAATGTTTTATTTTCTAATTTCTTATTCAATTTCAAATAGGTTAGATATTTACTTGATTTCTTCTTCGTCTGATATTATATAATTCTTCATTTTGTATTATGTTTTCTATATTTATGCCAACAAGGTCTCTTCTCATTCTTTGTAATTCATGTGTATTTGTTTGGCTTTCGCAATTAAATAATATATGTTCTGGTGTGCCTATTTCTCCCCATTCGCAGTATTCATCATCTTTTTAATTAAATCTATGCAGGTATGTAGGGACAGACCGAGCCCTGTAAGGAAATGTATTAATCCTTTTTTTTTTGGTTAAAATAATTTGGTATATTATTTAAATTTGGAATAAAATGATAGAGACGTCTTGCTTTAGGGGAATTATCCCATTCGTTTTGCCATTTTATATATAATATTTCTTCTAATTCTCTTTTTGTTCTTATTTCTATTCCCATTAATTGTATTATTTTTTCATAATTTTCTTTTCTTTGTCAATATCTACATGCACGTTATTGTGCTTCCAAGTACATGGGCATTACACCAGTCAAGACTGTTAAAGCTGTTGTTGCTGTAGTACTGAAGGTTCCTGTCATTCTAGCAAGGAAATAAATATAAATTTTTAAATTTGTTTACAATGTAATAAATACTAAAAATGTAAAAAAATATCCTTACATCTTCATTAGTGGTTTGGTTGCTAGCCGTAAGGTACGTATGGAATCCGGCCAAGCCCAAAATACTCCAAACACTAAAAAAACAAATGACTGCAACTAGCACGCTGGGAGGGGATTCCTTCACGGCATCTAGGAATTCTCGATCTTCCTTCGTCACTAAAACACAAAATTTAATTTAGCCTTTGTTGTTACCTAAAACTTAAATCGGTGAAACTAATGCCTGGTTGCTAGTGATGTTGATTATAGTTACTTTCGAGTATTCGTTACAAACCGTTACTTTTTTATAAAGTAATCATTTATAGTATTCGTTACTTTGATTACTTTTGTATTTGAGTACCGGTAATCATATATCGAGAATCGTATTTCTCAGTAGGTAGGTATTTTGTATACGTATTCCGATATGACAACGACCTTCACCGATCTATTTAAAGGATAAAAATGATTTGATTACTATGATTACTTTTGTATTTGAGTACCGGTAATCATATCGAGATTCGTATTTCTCAGTAGGTCCTCACACCCTTAAAACGCTTCATACTGATAACGATATTCGCTAACACTCGAAAAATACCGGTCCCGTTCATTACTCGCTGAGATACGATTGGTAGAAAGTAATCAAATGTACTGGTTGTAGATACAATAGTCGTTACTCGCTCTGCTACGATTGGTACGAGGTAATCAGAGTAATTAAAGTAGATATAATAGTCGTTACTCGCTCTGATACGATTGGTACGAAGTAATCAGAGTAATCAAAGTAATCAAAGTAGATACAATAGTCGTTACTCGCTCTGATACGATTGGTACGAATTAATCAGAGTAATCAAAGTAACGATTTGCCTCTCTGTACAGTAATCGTTACTTTCGGTATTCGTAAGTAACGAGTACTTTGTAACGAATATATACTCTTTCAACATATCTACTGGTTGCACCGACAGATTTTAAGCTTAATACGTGCCTTAAGCTCAGCTTACGAAACATACGTGTTGCATCATTTAGTCTTAGATCAATTTTCAGCCACGGGGTTTGCACAGATGAAAATCGAAAATTATGGTGCAACGCAGGTGAGACTTAAAGCCGCCCTAACTAGGTATAGGCTGAGCTGGGCTAAGCTGGAGATTAAGATTTGTTAGTGCAACCAGGCATAAGTTTGTTCAAATGTATTTTACTTAAAGGGAGTATCGATTTCCTTCATTATAATTATACTACAATTTCACTTTTATTGTGAATACCAATACATACGAGGCTTGCCTTTTTAAGCTTTTACAATAGAAAGCTTTAAAAGTTTTAAAAAAGCTTTAGTTAAGAAATCAATAGAATTCGACAAGCCCATGTTCACATGCTTTGTAAATCTGAAACAGGCATTCGACAGAGTACGATTGAAGGATGTGCTCACTATCCTTGAAAAAAAACATAGTAGGTCAGAGGTATAGAAACATAATCAAAGAGCTCAATAGATCCAACAAAAAACGAATAAAAACCACACACGGGCTCACGGAAGAAATCAAAATCAATGTCGGCATTAGACAAGGGGACAGCCTCAGTCCATGCCTATTTAATTTAATAATGGATGGAGTTATAGGTAGTGTTAACAAAATGAATCAGGGATACAAAATGGGTAACCGAACCATGAAAATACTTTGCTACGCAGATGATGCAATCTTAATAGCCGAAAACGAAGATGACTTACATCGCCTACTACAAAAATTTAAAATAACCGCCGCGCCGAAAAATATAACCTGAAAATATCCACAGAGAAAACCCAATCCATGGTAATATCCAATAATCCAATTAGATGTAAATTAGTAGTGGACGACCATATAATCGAACAGGTAATGGATTGTAGATACTTGGGTGTGGAAATATCTAGCGACAGGCATATGTGGCAAGAAACAAAACAGCTGGCAATGAAAGCAGCGAGAATATCTGGTTTCCTGAGGGATATAGTCTGGCGGAATAAATATATGAGCACCGAAAGCAAAGTCCACATTTATAAGACATGTATTAGACCCGTACTGACATACTCATCTGAGACAAGGGCCGAGACAACAAATACCAAACAAATAATGAGAACAACAAAGATGAAAACCCTAAGATCCATAAGAGGTATTACACTCAGATAGAATACGAAACGCAGACACATTGAGAGAACTAGGCGTTCAAGACGTAGTGAGATGGACAAGAGCACGACAACGCATGTGGAGAGACCACGTAGATCGGATGGACCCTGAACGTATGGCGCAATGGGCGAAGACACAGAAGCCCAACACCAAGCGACCCATAGGAAGACCCAAAAACGATGGTACGAGAGCTGGAGCTCAAGATCGCAACAGACACTGTAACAGAAGAAGCAGGACATAGTCCTATTACAAGAAGAAGAAAGAAGAAAAAAACTTTAATTCAATAACAATGCATAGAATCCTTTCACGAAACTTTTAGTACCATCATAATGAAGTACCATCAGAGAAAAATATTTACAATTAGTTTGTACAGACAAATCAAAACACTTTTACTAACTAACTCAGAATATTATGTTAAATTGTCATGAATGATCTAGTTCTAGTTCTAGCACATGAGTTAGCATTAATGAAATAAATCAATTCTTGGAAAATTTGGTAAAAAAAGTACAGTGGAACCCCGTTAACTCGGATTAATTGGGACCGCGGCCGATCCGGGTTATCGAAAATCCGGGTTAGCCGGAGAAAATGGTAAAAATTAATAAAATATGGTATGCTTACAGATAAACTCCGTTATAATTGTCACACAGACACTGGTAAACCACGTTCGCATTCCACACAAAACCACACATACAAAGCGTCGTCAAAAGTCTCATTCTTAGCTTTATTAGCTTTGCACCTATTAAACTGTCTTTTGTTATCATTTTGAAAAAAAAATTCTTCGATTTTAGTTCTATTTTTCTTCCAATCCGATACTGTAGATGTACCGACACCATAATATAATGCTGCAAGATTCACCTTTATCAATTCTACTTAATGCTTCTAGTTTCTTTTCCATTGTCACTACAACATTTTTACGTTTTGTTGCCCTTATAGACAAAAGACACGCAAACACAAAATCTGAATAAATTTACGAACGATTACAAAACGGAAGCGAACAATAATACGACTTTACTACACACAATACCGTCTCTGATGTTATGTTATTTAATAACAGTGATGACTAAGACCATTGTTAAAAAAAGAATTTTAATAGTCTTTTCTAAACAATGCTAACACAGACAGTTTCAAAAAAATAAAGGATAATACAGGTGCCTGTTGTTTTCGACAATGAATGTGGTGTACCATGAGTCATTTTTACTATAGTACATGTAGTTCAATCCGGTTCCATTATCTCTCAAATATTATATTACATAGAGTTGGTACAAAACCTCGTGAACCTTGAAAATGCGTATGTATAACCGAAATAAAATGAAGCCAAAAACATACGACTATTTTATTTGCTGCGAATTGCGCGACAGGGTCCCATCTGCACCCTGATATTTTCAGTAATGTCGGATTCATCAATCGTTTCGTTCTTATATTGACGTCACCAAATGAATGAATTAGGTTCACGAGATTTTGTAACAGCAATACATTTTTATTGTTGAAATGTTTGTCTGATAAAAATCGGTCCGGGTTAGCCGGAGTTCCGGGTTATCGGGGGCCGACTTATCGGGGTTCCACTGTATTAATATTGCTGCTCAGTACGTTATTGTTCGGGTCAGACATGCTCGCTAAAAGCGGTTCCAGACTCGTCGGCTGGAGAAAGAGGGGGTGGGTTTAGTCGGTAGGCGGCCCGTCAAGATAAAGTAGGACGGACTGAATCCGACACACCTGGGAAAGCTTCCCAGACGGTCTTGCGAAGATTCCCACCTCCCAAAAAAAAGTATGTTATTGTTATTTGTCAAGGTTTAACTACATCAATATCTACACTCTATTCACTGAACTTCACGTTTTGGTTATTACGATACATTCCCAAGCTTATATTTTGATGTAATTAAATATATTGCCCTACATATTAAAAAAAAAAACTCGTGTGGGATACTCCACAGTAAGTATTAAAAAGAATATAAAAATTTAACTTACTTAAAATAAGATGCGCAACTGCACAGGCAAATATAAATACTGCTAAAAACGCCAGTGATACTATAAACATGTAAAAAAACCTATAATTTCTTCTACCAACACAGTTCCCCACCTAAAACCATAATCAAACATTATTTCTGTGTATAAAAAAAGCCAATTCAGTCATAAACACTTAGAAAGTAGTTACAATATAAATATTATATTCTTATAGAAAGTTGGTTACCCAATGAGTCCACCCTGGTGTAGTATTTTCGAATTCAATCGAATTTGTTCGCATACGAGTTAACTCGAATGAAAAATTTCGTATACGAATCTGAATCTGTATTTTTGAACGTCCTTCGAAATGTTATACGTATACGAGAAGAATTTGCACCGGCAACACTGCAAATTCGAACATTGGGCTTAACCTTCATCTGAAGAGTCACAGTGTTGCAATACTTTTTTGTTTATTTCTTGTATAATTTCAATCAATGGTATAATCACATTATTAAAAAAAAAATGGCTAAAATATGCTAAAATATTAGCTGTAATCGAATATTAAGCTTGCGTAATATTAGTAATATCGGTTTGCAAAGTCCACTATTCTGTTTATTATTATTTTTGTATCCAGTATTTACACTGATATTTTACTAGTTTTTTGGCGTTTCAAAACGATTTTTTAAATGCACGTTTATGAAATGTGATAGTATGAAAAAATTGAGAATTTACACTGATATTTTACTATTTACCTTTCAAAACTTTACTTGTTTGGGTGTTTCAAAACTATTTTTAAATAACTTTATACAGGGTGTCCCGAAAAGATTGGTCATAAATTATACCACAGATTCTGGGGTCAAAAATAGGTTGATTGAACCTCACTTACCTATATACAATAGTGCACACAAAAAAAGTTACAGCCCTTTGAAGTTACAAAATGAAAATCGATTTTTTTTCATATATCGAAAACTCTCAGAGATTTTTTATTGAAAATTGACATGTGGCATTTTTACGACAGCAATATCTTAAAAAAAAATTAAGTAAAATTTGTGCACCCCATACAAATTTTATGGGGGTTTTGTTCCCTTAAACCCCCCAAAACTTTTGTGTACGTTCCAATTAAATTATTATTGTGGCACTATTAGTTAAACACATTATTTTTAAAACTTTTTTGCCTCTTAGTACTTTTTCGATAAGCCAGTGTTTATCGAGATATTTTGAATATTTGTCGAATCCACCACATATTTGTATATGGTTAAGTACGGTTATAGAGACCTGTTAATAATCTGAAAATTTATTTATAATTTACATTTTTAGGTATATTTTGAAAAAGAAGCTACATCTCGATAAAAGGTGACTTATGAACAAAAGACTAAGAGACAAAAGTTTTAAAAACACTGTGTTTAACTAATGGTACCACAATAATAGTTTAATTGGAACGTACACCAACATTAGGGGGGTTTAAAGGAACAAAACCCCCATAAAATTTTTACGTAAATATATTGAAAAAGAAGCCGCATCTCAATAAAAACTGGCTTATCGAAAAAATACTAAGAGGCAAAAAAGTTTTAAAAGCGTTGTGTTTAACTAATGGTACCACAATAATGAATTAATTGGAACGTACACAAAAGTTTGGGGGGGTTTAAGGGAACAAAATCCCCATAAATTTTTTATGGGGTGGACAAATTTCACTATAATTTTGTTTTAAGATGTTCATGACATAAGAATTATACATGTCCATTTTCAATAAAAAATCTCTAATAGTTTTCGATATATTGAAAAAAATCGATTTTCATTTTGTAACTTCAAAGGGCTGTAACTTTTTTTGTGAGCACATTTGTACTAAGGTAAGTTAGGTTCAATCGAACTATTTTTGACCCCAGAATGTGTGGTATAATTTATGACCATTCTTTTCGGGACACCCTGTATAATTGGATAGTATGAAAAAATTGAGGATATGGCAACGGTGTCATATGTCAAGCTTAGAGTTTAGATCCAATGCTAGAATACCTTTCATAAAGTTAGGTCAGGTTATACAGGGTGTCCCGAAAAGATTGGTCATAAATTATACCACAGATTCTGGGGTCAAAAATAGGTTGATTTAACCTCAGTTACCTATATACAATAGCGCACACACAAAAGTTACAGCCCTTTGAAGTTACAAAATGAAAATCGATTTTGTTTCATATATCGAAAACTCTTAAAGATTTTTTATTGAAAATGGACATGTGGAATTCTTATGGCAGCAACCTCTTTAAAAAAAAGTGCAGTGAAATTTGTGCACTCCATAAAAATTTTATGGGGGTTTTGTTCCCTTAAACCCCCCAAACTTTTGTATACGTTCCAAATAAATTATTATTGTGGCACCATTAGTTAAACACAATATTTTTAAAACTTTTTTGCCTCTTAGTACTTTTTCCATCAGCCAGTGTTTATCGAGATATTTTGAATATTTGTCGAATCCACCACATATTTTTGAATATGGTTAAGTACGATTATAGAGACCTGTTAATAATCTGAAAATTTCTTTATAATTTACATTTTTAGGTATATTTTGAAAAAGAAGCCACATCTCGATTAAAGGCGACTTATCAAAAAAAGACTAGGAGGCAAAAAAGTTTTAAAACTCTGTGTTCAACTAATGGTACCACAATAATAGTTAAATAATTGGAACGTACACAAACATTTGGGGGTAAAGGAACAAAACCCCTATAAAATTTATATGTAAATATATTAAAAAAGGAGCCGCATCTCGATAAAAACTGGCTTATGAAAAAAAAAATTAAAAGGCAAAAAAAAATTAAAAACGTTGTGTTTAACTAATGGTACCACAATAATGAATTAATTGGAACGTATACAAAAGTTTGGGAGCTTTAAGGGAACAAGACCCCCATAAAATTTTTATGGGGTGTACAAATTTCACTATAATTTTGTTTTAAGATGTTTCTGCCATAAGAATGATACATGTCCATTTTCAATAAAAAATCTCTATATAATAGTTTTCGATATATTAAAAAAAATCTATTTTCATTTTGTGACTTCAAAGGGCTGTAACTTTTTTTGTGAGCACATTTGTACTAAGGTAAGTTAGGTTATATCGAACTATTTTTGACCCCAGAATGTGTGGTATAATTTATGACCAATCTTTTCGGGCCACCCTGTATATTCAATGCATTATCGTACAGTATGTCTTTTCTTTCTATTAAAAAATTATTTTAAACCAGCCATTGAAAAGAAAGTTCAAAATAAAAATATTGTATACAACGATTAAAACTATCAATGACAACTGAAATGACCTTGAAATGACAACAACAAAACAATTCGTATACGAGCATCCAAATTCGAATGGTTCATACCCATTCGAGTCATCGTATACGAAAAAATTCGTATACGAAGTATTCGAAAATACAAGAAACTGGATTTCGAGCGAAATAGTAAACTTGCATAAAATTTTAAATTCGAAAAAAATGGTATAAATCACAACAGAACATAATTTAGAACCTGTATCAAAAATAAAAAAGTTTTGTTTGTCTTTCGTTTGGCCCCTAAAGACGACTAAAAATTCAACTTATACCAGCCACTCCAAAACGCGTCGTGACGTCACTGGGTTGTATGTTTACATTCTACACCAATTGTATATATACCTAATTTTGGATTAGACATTATAAACTGCAGTAGAAAATACAGTTATGTGACGTTACAAATGTTTTTGATCGTTTAAACTATTCATAGAAAATTTGTACTTTTACAAAATGGTTTTATTTTCAATAGTAAACCTTCTTTCCTTTCCTTCAAAAACTGTATCTCAACAAACTGGTATATTTTATTACAGTGACATACGATAAATGTCATTAGAATATAAACATTTTTCCTTTATTCCCCTACGACGATCTGGCTAAATACCCAAGTAGGTGGAGGCCAATAAACTAAAGAAAAAGAAGAAGAATATACGTAAATATAACCATAAACTGAACCACATAAAAAAACTCTGTGACGTCACGGGTCGTTTGAACTATTTTAAGATAAAGAAGACTTTAAATTTGTACTTCTAAGTTATTATGAGTTTTTGAAGCGTGAAATTTTGGAAATCTCATTTTTATACAAAACTGAACATTATTATGTAATAAAAAAATGTGCAAGTTCCCTATTCTTCTAATTTCGTATGCGAAATAATAGGAAGATTTCCTACTACTTTTATAATATTTTTAAAACATATTTAATTGCCAATCATCTTGGAAAGGCACTTTGGAAAGAAATTACTACAAATATACTCACCCATGGACAGTGATGATCAAACCTATCTACACAATTATCACATAAACTACAATGCGAAGCTCTAGGCGGCCTAAATATTTTACAAGTGAAGCAATACTTAAGTTTAATGGTTTGACCTTTAACCAAAACTTCTTTCGTCCTGGGTGGCGGTCTATATGTAGGACTGTTGGCAGAGTTTGTTACTTCTAAAACATATACAGTATTAAATTTAATTCTTGAAAAAGTAACTACACTTTTAATTCATACCTATTTGCTTTTCAACGTAGGCTGCCTCTTCTGACGACGCCCTAGGTATAATACCTGGGTCAGACAAGCTTGTACGCAAAAGGGAAGACACTGTAAATAAGAACAGCAAAGCTCCGATGATCGGAATGGCTATTGTCACATTTTCTGCTAAATATTTACAGCTAAAAAAATATGTCAGATAAAACACATTGTAAAAAGCATATATCAAAAAAGCTATACAGCACTTTGTACAATCTAACGCAAGTAATCTCAGTTACGATACAATACACTGGTCTCCCAAGCGAGCTACTAACATACTTCCTAAATTAGGAATATATCTGTTGTTTTAGCCATTGTACCTCATTTTTTTGGGTGTCTCTGCATTTGTGCAAGCTTATATGGTTCTACAGCAGTTATCATTGAATCTAACGCCTAGTTGGTATTATTATCTTTAAAAATTTGGTCCAATGATTTTACCAGCCCATAAAGCACACCAAACAGTCAGTTTTTCTAATGTAACAGCGTATCAACAATTGCTTAATATGTTCTTCTTTTGGCATCATAAGCCTGGATGTCTTTGCCTATCTGTCCTTCCCTTTTTTCGCCTTCCTATCGGCTTCCATTGTAATATTTTCTTTGTTGTTTTCGCGTCGTCCTGTCTCTGTATATGTCCCAGCCATGACAGTCTTTGACTTTTCACAAATCTTACAAAATTGCTTAGGTAATATATTTTCTCGAAATGTGGCTGTTTTGCTTGTTCTTCTTTAAGTAGATACCATCTTTATTCTCAAGGTTGACAATCATCAAGGCTATGCATACTTCTGAGCCTTCTTCTTATCTAAACAAAGTGTTTCAGCGATCAGCATTGTATCCTGCATATGTCATATTGTTAACTCAGTTTTTGTTAATTGTAGTGGCATATTCATGAGCAGTGAGTGCTTCATTCATATCTTTCAAATACATGTCAAAGGATTGGGGAAAGCACACAACCCTGAAAAACTCCTCTCTCTATTTACATGAAGCATTACACAGTGATGAGTGCACTAACAACCGGCAAAGTAACGCAAAAGATGGAAAACATATTAAGTTGTGAGATAAAAAGAGATGAAACTAGTAGAGGTGGGAAATTTACCGATAGAAACCTATAAAATTACATTATATTGATTGTTTCCAACCTTTAGACATATAGGACGAGTTTGGCAACTACCACTGTGACAGTGACAGTTTTAGTTGACATACTCCTCTGATATGTCTAAAAGTGGGAAATAAGCAATATAATGTAAATTTATAGGTTTCTATCGCTAAATTTCCCACCTCTACTAGTTTCATCTCTTTTTATCTCACAACTTAATGTGTAACTCCGTCTACATCACTCACTAGGTAGATCGAGTAGCTTGGTGAGTGATGTTGCCGGTCCCAAGCCCTGATAACGGAGGAGGGTCCTAGGGTTAGGTTAGCAGCGTGCCATATATTTATAAAAAAAAAAAGGTCAAAGCAGGCATTGAGCTTATTTATAAAGTAGCAAGAAGAAGAAGAAAGAACTTAATATGTTTTCCATCTTTTGTGTTATTTTGCTGATTATTAACGTGCTCATTAATGTATAAAAGAGATGTACATTGTAAATGGTATTACGTAAATATATTTTAAATCAAAATAAAATGTTTTACAGCATCAACATCACTACATATTTACTAGAAATAATGTCCATGAACCTAGCAGAGCAAGGTTAGCAGAATGGAATCAGACCAAGTGCATAATTAGGTGCTAATTAAGTACCCCAATCGCGAATTTAGTGCTCCTTTTTTTTTAAATTATGACGTGTTCTGCCAGGTACATATGAACTCAGCAGAGCACAACCATAAAAAACATCAAATCGAAAAGTAACCAAGCTTATAATTAAGTACTAATTAGGTGCTAATTTAGTACCCCAATCGCGAATTTAGTGCTCCTTTTTTTTTTAAATTATGACGTGTTCTGCCAGGTACATATGAACTCAGCAGAGCACAACCATAAAAAACATCAAATCGAAAAGTGACCAAGCTTATAATTAAGTACTAATTAGGTGCTAATTTAGCACCCCAATCGCGAATTTAGTGCTCCTTTTTTTTTAATTATGACGTGTTCTGCCAGGTACATATGAACTCAGCAGAGCACAACCATAAAAAACATCAAATCGAAAAGTGACCAAGCTTATAATTTAGCACTAATTAGGTGCTAATTTAGTACCCCAATCGCGAATTTAGTGCTTCTTTTTTTTTAATTATGACGCGTTCTGCCAGGTACATATGTACTCAGCAGAGTACAACTTTAATAAACGTCAAATCGAAAAATGACCAAGCTTATAATTAAGTACTAATTAGGTGCTAATTTAGTACCCCAATCGCGAATTAAATGCTCCATTTTTTCTTTCCTGTCGTGTTATGTAAAATTCTAAATTATAATCTACAGCCTAGAAGTGTACAAAATATAAAAATGAAATACATTATCAATAACAATTATCTAGTTATAGAACCTCAATAAACTGGACTAGTTCGACTGCTACAGAAAAAGTCTACATTATTTTGATTCTACTCAAAACGCATGCATAGAGGTGAATGATATTTTCTAGAAATCCAAGTGCTGGAAAAACACCTGCAATAAAAGCAATTATTAATAAGATCTAGAAAAGACATAATGTAGTGTATCTCGATAACCGCACTACAAAACTGTACATATGACGGTATAAAAGCAAGAAATAAAAGGAGCTCTAAATTCACGTTTGGGGTACTAAATTAGCACCTAATTAGTGCTTAATTATAAGCTTGGTCACTTTTCGATTTGATGTTTTTTATGGTTCTGCTCTGCTGAGTTCATATGTACCTGGCAGAACACGTCATAATTTAAAAAAAAAGGAGCACTAAATTCGCGATTGGGGTACTAAATTAGCACCTAATTAGTACTTAATTATAAGCTTGGTCACTTTTCGATTTGATGTTTTTTATGGTTGTGCTCTGCTGAGTTCATATGTACCTGGCAGAACACGTCATAATTTAAAAAAAAAAATGAGCACTAAATTCGCGATTGGGGTACTAAATTAGCACCTAATTAGTACCTAATTATAAGCTTGGTCACTTTTCGATTTGATGTTTTTTATGGTTGTGCTCTGCTGAGTTCATATGTACCTGGCAGAACACGTCATAATTTAAAAAAAAAGGAGCACTAAATTCGCGATTGGGGTACTTAATTAGCACCTAATTAGCACCTAATTATGCACTTGGTCTGATTCCATTCTGCTAACCTTGCTCTGCTAGGTTCATGGACATCTAGAAATAAATAAAGAATATGTTTTACTTACTCAAATACAAAAAATAACACACTCGTTACAGTAATTAAAAAAAGTGTCAACAAAAATACCCCAGAATGCGGTGCTGTCATTAGCCTTCCATTGCAGTAAAACCTATTTCTACCTTGAAATATTTCCCATTTTCTGGTTACCTGCTCCCTTGCCATGTCTGTACTGTTGTGTAACTACCTACAAAAAAAAGATACAAACTAGATATACAGCGTGTCTACTTAAGTTGGAAACATATGGGAAACTTTTTTGTTATTCATTTTACGAAAAAAAGTTATTCTTTATAAAAAGTTCTGCATGCTCTAAAACCTAAGATTCAATCATCAGATATAAAATTTTGTCAATATTATACAAGGTATGTCAAAAAATATGAAATTCGTTCAAGAGTAAAGTACCTTTATTTCTCTCAATATCGAAAATTCTTATTATGAAAAGTTGTTTGGAAATAAAAACTAAGATCAAATATACAGTTACATGCTTCTAATTGGAAAAAAATATTTTCCAAATTTTTCTCAAATTTATTGATACTAACTTCGTTTTTATTGATTACACATACGATAACTCTTTTATTATTACTTTTACGAAAAAAAGGTATTCTTTATAAAAAGCTCTGTATGTCCTAAGACCGAAGATGCAACCATCAGATATCATATTTTATTAATTTTATACGAGGTATGTCAAAAAAGTTGAATTTCACTCAAGAGTCATCATCATTCTCTTTGCCTTATCCCTATGCGGGGTCGGCTTCCCTAATTGCATTTCTCCACACAATTCTGTCTTGGGTCATATCAATGTTAATCCCCTTTACCAACATGTCCTGCCTTATCGCCTCCCCCCAGGTCTTCTTTGGTCTTCCTCTCCTACTCCTTCCAGGAATCTGCACTTCAGCTATTCTTCGTATTGGGTGATTAACGTCTCGACGTTGAACATGACCAAACCATCTTAACCTATGCTCTCTCATTTTGGCATCAATTGGTGCCACACCTAGACTTCCCCTAATATACTCATTTCTAATTTTATCCTTCTTTGTCACTCCACTCATCCATCTAAGCATTCTCATTTCCGCCACATGCATTCGTTGTTCCTCTTTCTTTTTCACTGCCCAACATTCAGTTCCGTACATCATAGCCGGTCTTATGGCTGTTTTATAGAATTTTCCCTTCAGCTTCATTGGAATTTTTCTGTCACACAACACACCACTCGCTTCTTTCCACTTCATCCATCCAGCCCTAATTCTACTGCATGCATCTCCATCTATTTCTCCATTACTCTGTAATACCGATCCTAGGTACTTAAAACTATTGCTTTTCACAATCATTTCACCATCCAAAGATACCATTTTATTTGTAGTAGCTCCATCTTTAAATGAACATTCCAAATACTCTGTTTTTGTCCTACTAAGTTTTAAACCTTTTTCCTCCAGAGCTTGTCTCCACTGTTCCAGTTTTTGTTCTAGGTCTCTTTCACTATTTCCTACTAACACGACATCATCAGCATACATTAAGCACCATGGAATGTTACCCTGTAGTTTCGTTGTTATCTGGTCCACAACTAATGAGAATAAATACGGACTAAGCACAGAACCTTGGTGCAATCCTACTTTCACATGAAATTTATCAGTCTCTCCCACACCTGTCCTAACACTAGTCGTTACTCCCTCATACATATCCCTCACAATCTTTACATATTCACCAGGGACTCCTTTCTTATTGAGTGCCCACCACAGAATCTCTCGAGGAACTCTATCATATGCTTTCTCAAGATCAATGAATACCATATGAGCGTTTGTTTCTTTACTCCTGTATTTTTCCATCAATTGCCTTATAATGAAAATTGCATCTGTTGTTGATCTACCCTGCATAAAGCCAAATTGATTCTCGGATATTTCGGTCTCCTCACGTATCCGTCTGTCAATTACTCTTTCCCATATTTTCATGGTGTGGCTAAGCAGTTTTATAGCCCTGTAGTTTGTACATTGTTGTATATCTCCCTTGTTTTTGTAAACAGGTACCAGTATACTGCTTCTCCATTCGTCTGGCATTTGTCCGACATCCATAATTCTATTAAATAGACCTGCTAGCCACCTTGTTCCTGTCTCTCCCAATGCTCTCCATACTTCCCCAGGAATATCATCTGGTCCTACCGCTTTTCCTTTCTTTATTTTTTGAAGCGCTTGAGCCACTTCCTCGTTGGTTATTTTGGTGACCATTGCTGCTACTGTCTCCGTTGACTCTACAGGCTGTCTGTCAAATTCTTCATTTAATAAGCTGTCAAAGTACTTTCTCCATCTCTTTTTGACTTCCCTTTCGTGAACTAGTATTTTATTATTTTCATCTCGGATACATCTAATCTGATTAAAATCTTTTGCTTTCTTTGCTCTCTGTTTGGCTATTTTATATATCTTCGTTTCGCCTTCCCTGGTATCAAGTTGATCGTATAGGTTTGAATACGCTTCTGCTTTGGCTTTTGCTACTGCTACTTTCGCTTCCTTTTTCGCCACCATATAGTTTTGAAGATCTATGTCGGATCTGGTTTCTTGCCACTTTTTATATAATATTCTCTTCTCTTTTATTTTTCCTTGTACTTCGTTTGACCACCACCAAGTCTCTTTATCCTCAAACTTTTTTCCTGACGTTTTCCCAAGTATTTCAATAGCAGTCTCTCTAATACTACTGGCCATTTTTCTCCAAATTGTATTAGGGCTTCCTTTCATGTTCCAACATATTTTTTACTACTATTCTTCTCCTGAATAGACCTTCTTTCTCATCTTCAGGAGAAGAATAGTAGTAAAAAATATGTTGGAACATGAAAGGAAGCCCTAATTTCACTCAAGAGTAAAGTACCTTTATTTTTCACAATATTGAAAACGGTTATTAAAAAAGTTGTTTAGAATTAAAAACTATGTTTCAATATGCAATTACATCCTTATAATTGAAATATTGTGAAATATAAAGGTACTAAAATCTTGAGCGAATTTCATATTTTTTGACACACCTCGTATAAAATTAATAAAAGTTAATATATCATGGTTGTGTCTTAGATTTTAGACCATGCAAAGCTTTTTATGAAGAATAACTTTTTTTCGTAAAATGAATAATAAACGAGTTATTCTATTTGTAATAATTAAAAACGATGTTGGGTCTCCATAAATTTGAGAATTTTTTTTTCAATTAGAAGCATGTAATTGCATATTTGATCTTAGTTTTTAATTCCAAACAACTTTTTATCACAAGAATTTTCGATATAGAGAGAAATAAAGGTACTTTACCCTTGACCGAAATTCATATTTTTTGACATACCTCGTATAATATTCATAAAATTTGATATCTTATGGTTGAATCTTAAGTTTTAGACCATGCAAAGTTTTTTATGATGAATAACTTTTTTTTCGTAAAATTAATAATAAAAAAGTTTCCCATATGTTTCCAACTTAAGTAGACACGCTGTATATAATTTTTTCCTTTAATTCTTGTACTAATAATTAAAAATTAAAATCTTGACTGGTTTTAAAAGAACACGCTTTTTGAAAAAAGTATCATATTTTCAGTAATATCTCTCCCAAACTTTACTTTTCTATCCATTAAGGGAGGGAGAGACTTTTCTTTTTAAACTATGGTAGAATTATTTTATTTTTAAATTAAATAATCATATTCACTACAATTCAAAGAATATTAAAAAAAAATTCATGTCAAAATATTGAAAAATAAGACAACAGTGGCAAATTCTTACATACAGCTAAAAAAACGAATTTTGTGGTGGACATCAAAACTAGTCATTGGATCATGTGAAAAAAAAAATTCAAAAAGATTATATTAGCTTATGAGTTTCCGAGGTAATGCTGTCGATTTTTTTAGT
This sequence comes from Diabrotica virgifera virgifera, assembly GCF_917563875.1. Classification (NCBI taxonomy): domain Eukaryota; kingdom Metazoa; phylum Arthropoda; class Insecta; order Coleoptera; family Chrysomelidae; genus Diabrotica; species Diabrotica virgifera. Next base: position 20,951,962 of record NC_065443.1, read on the forward strand.
TTTAAAGATTTTTAAGTTTTTGATAACACTCAGAACTCAAAATAATGAAATTTCTTGTAAAACAATGGTGAAAATAAACCAACTTATTAATGTTTAACAAAAAAGAAGCATAAAACAAAAAATATTTCAACAGTGTTATCTCATGAAATGTCTTAAAGAAAATCTATGCATAATTTCAGGTGTATCAGTGAAGTAGTTTTTGAGTTACAATGTTGTGACATTGAAAAAAGCAGTTTTGAGAAAAACATGTTTAGAGTTTTGACAATGTTATTGTCATATTCTTTTTTGTCTGTCAAATCGTAAAGTGATGCACACCGGAATATGTTTTTGAATCGCGGAGTAATTTACAAAAGAAAACGGGAATAGCTATTGAATGTTTCTCTAAAGAAGGCAGGGATATTCAACATGCTGTATATCCGGTAATTTTGATCAGATTAATCTGAAATTTTCAGAAAGTATTCTTAAAGTTATGTACTTTCATTTAAAATAATAAAAAAATCGAAAATTTTATAATTTCTCCCCCCTTAATAACCCTAAAAATTAAATATTACAGAACTTCAAGAAAAAAAGTTCCTGCACTATCTGGGTTAATCATGGTTTTTTGGATACTTTTATCAGTAATATGATTTTTAATTTGTACTACACTACAGTCAAAATTATCAGTGTTGTTGCCATCAATGAATGACTAATCATCTATCACTGTAATGATCCATTTAATGACCTTGAATCTCAATCAAAATGTTAATGCTAATGAACAGCTGTTTTATAAAAAAGATTTTGTCAATATGTACATATTAATTAGAATCACAACATGTGATACTCTTATGTTGTTTCCGATTTTAACCATTTGGCATTTCAAAATAAATATCTCAAACAACAAACAATTGTGTAATACTAAATGCTAAATGTATGATTTCATTGACCCTAGAAATGAAAAGAAACTTTGTTTATTTAAAAATAAAGTTCAGAGGTTAAATATAAATTTATTTCCTTGAAATTGTTTCTAGGTGATTCATAGTTATCAGATAGGTCAAAAAATAAAACTAATGTGTTAGATCCATGGTTGAGAAGAAACACTAATTGAGATATTTCAATGATATTTAGCACAATCTAGTATTACAGCTAAGAGAGAAAATTACAGCTATAAAAAGTATAAATAATCAGGTAATTCTAGTTTTGCATATAAAGGATAATTTAAACAATTAAAAAAGTCTCACATTATCATTAACGAGTATCTACTAATTTAGGTCCAAAAATCATACCTTACTGAATCTATTCCTTAAGAATTAGTAAAAATAATGGTATAGAAATAGATGTTAAAATAAATCAGTTGTGAAAGGTGAATTACGACAAAAGTGCATGTAGTTCGTTTGTTTTGTAGAAACATTGAAAACTGTAGTTATGACCCATCATTTATTTGTAATTATCTATTTTCTGAAACAAAACCTAATGAACTTTGGAGAACCATTAAAGAAGCGGAGAAAAAAGAATAGAAAAGGTCAATACAAAAGATTAAAAATAATACCAGGCCAAAGAAATCATCTCTAACCCAAAAGATATGGCTAATATATTTGTTGAATATTTCTCTCTATTGAAAGAAATCTACCAAAGAAAATTGAAAAATCAAACTGAAGATTTCCACTAAAATTCATCACCTGGTTTTGATAAATTAACAGCTGAGAATTTAAAGAGGATAGTAAATGACATTGTAAGCCCACTAACATACATTATTAACAAATGTATTCAGATGGGGTTATCCCAATGCATTTAACTGTAATCTCCCTGGTATGCTTTTTCTCATGAGGATCTTTCAGTGTGTCACAGTTTTTCGATTTCTTTCTAACTCGTTAAATTGCATGAGACAGAAAAAAACGCACTTCAGTGATTACATTTCGTCAGTGACATTTATTCTAGTTGTCAGTAGATGGCGCTATAATCGAAATAAAAATTATTTTCGAATTATATAATATATCTACGAATATAATCTGTACAATTTATAAGACTATACAAATCAAAGAAAATACCATTTTATAAATGCAATAAACAGAATTGATTTGTTTTTATGCCAAATTGCAAATATAATTTGACAACTGTCAGATTTAACTAAAATGTCATGTCACTAAAATGTATATTATCACGGACTTACCTTTTTTTCTATAATTTGTGACTCACTGAAAAATGCTCATGAAAAGAAGCAAATTAAAAAGTGGTAATCAACTGGGAAATTACAGATCTATATTTTTGCTATCTAACTTATCTTGTCAGATAAACAATTTGGTTTCCTTAAAGCCAAATCAACACAAGATGCTATTGCGTTTCTAAAGGCAATTGATGAAAAGTCTGTTTTGTGTATATTTGTTGATTTTGCTGAAGCATTCGACAGAGTGAACCACCTGGACCTTCTTATAACACTGGAGAGAATTGGCTTTAGAGGAACTGCAGTAGAACTTATGCAGTATTATCTTCAAAACAGAACTTGAAGAAGCAGAACTTCAAAATAGATGCATTTGGTTACGTGAGCCACTCAGCATCTAAGAATACTTAAATAAGGGATAACTTTAATGTAATAAAAGTGTTTTGGTAAAATTGTGGGTTGTGGGTTAGGCCACTTTGCATCTCATAGCGTCATATAAAAGCCAATAGACTCAAATGTGCAGGGCATGTGATACTCAGTAAAGATAATTGCCTTATAAACAATGTGTTTTGGGAAAGACCAGATGGGAGAAGGTCTGTAGGACAGCATAGAAAAAGATGGAAAAATGCAGTCAGAGAAGATCTAGAGAAAATGGAAGTGAGATAATGAGTGGTATGAATAAAAACGGAGTATAAACTCACGAGTATGTTCTCATGAGTATTAGCATAAAGTACAGTAAGGTCTCTTTTTATGCGGATTTTTTTAATGCGATTTTGAAGTTATGCGGTTTGTATTTCATCCAAAAATTTCTATTTTTAATAACTAGTATAATTAATATTAACGATTCACATCCAGATCTCATTAATCTGAGGGTTTGCAATTCTAGTATTCCCCTCGTTCCATGATGTAGCATGTAGCTATTACATCAATCTGAGTTTCGCATTGAAAGGTATAACCTGTAATTGTTGTGAACTTACATTTAAATGTTTAAGTATTTACTTAAGTGTTCAAATGTTGCTGATTTCAAGTTGCAGTACAGGGTGTCCAGAAACTCTACCGACAAACGAAGACAGAAGATTCTTCAGATAAGTTTAAGATAATTTAACCTAATTCAGTTAGTCCAAAAATGCTTCCTACGGGAGCTAGAGCTCTTTGAAGATGGCGTCTTGTAATGAGTTTTTCTTAAATACCTCCAGAACGCTTCTGTTTAGAAAAACAAAAATTGGTAAGCGTATTTATCTTCCAGAGATAAATCTATTCCATCCATTGCGAATTTTTAGTATCGATCATAGGCGTCCGTTTTGGGTAGGGTAACGGTTATTTTATCGCATAACTTTTTTGTCACTTTAATTTTTAAGCGTTTTTGACTCTGAATTATTAAATTGTGAGGTATTCTAGTACTAAAAGGTATTCTTGCTTTAAGTCGATAGGATAAACCGTTTTCTAGAAAGATCGATTTGAAAATTTTTCGTTCTTTGAATTTCAAAAAAATTTTTCAAAAAAAACCTATTTAGAAAGACGAAAATTGGTACATTTATTTATATTCCTGAGATGAATCGATTTCATTAATTGCGAGTTTCAAGTACCAGTCATAGGCGTTCGTTTTGGGTAGGTCAACAGTTATTTTATAGCATAACTTTTTTGTCTTTAATTTTTAAGCATTTTTGACACTAGATTATTAAATTATGAGGTATTTGAGTACTAAAAGTGACTCTTGCTAAGTACATCATTTTTCTGAAAAAATTTTTCATTTTTTTTTCAAATTCCAAAAACGAAAAACTTTCAAATCGATTTTTCTAGAAAACGGTGTATCCTAACGACTTAAAGCAAGAGTACCTTTTAGTACTAGAATACCTCACAATTTAATAATCCAGTGTCAAAAATGCTTAAAAGTTAAAGACAAAAAAGTTATGCGATAAAATAACCGTTGCCCTACCCAAAACTGATGCCTATAATTAGGGTTACCATAATTTATTAAGGCCAAATCCGGACAGGGGTAGTCCAAGGGGTTGTAGAAAATGTAAAATATGAATTTGACTGTGTTGCTACCTCTACATTGTACCTACATATATGCGAAATGCTTAGTTTGTACTGGGCTCAGGGATAGGATGTTCTTCATCTGTTCTTCTTTCTTACTTTTCAGAAGACATAATTTTTCTCAAAAGTGGCTTGTCATTTTTTATTTTGTCATGGAATTTGGAACATGACATTACAGAATTTGCTTTAATATTGAGAAGCTCCTTTATAATAGGCAGAGATAATCTTCCTCTTTCAGCCGTCCATATAAAATTCATCATCGAAAAGATACGTTCAGTAGGAGCCGAAGTACCAGGCAGACAAAAGAATTTTCCTATTTTAAAAATATTCGTAAAGGAAACGTTTGCTTTTAGAAAATGCTTCAAATATTTCTTGTCAATTGTCATGAGTGTTTGGGGTTTCTTCTTTAGGTAGTAAAGTCCATTTAGGTTTCAGCTTTTTTCGAATTTGGAGAAGTCTAGCGCTTATCAAATAATTCATCCACATCGACAGAATTCTGTACAACACTGACTATAGTTAAAGCGCTCTAGTCCATCTCTTTCCAGGTAGGATCACCTTGTAGCCTTAACCATTTGATTTAGCGCAGAATGAAATTTCCCACCGTTGGGCCAAGTGTTTTCCATTTTTTTTAGTAAAGAAAAAAATCCGGACATTTCTCATATCTGGACGCCAATCCGGACATGTCTTTCAAATCCGGACTGTCCGGACGAAATCCGGACGTATGGTATCCCTACCTATAATCGACACTAGAAATTCACAATGGATAGAATCGATTTATTTCTGGAAAGTAAATATGCATACCAATTTTCGTTTTTCTAAATAGAAGCGTTCTGGAGGTATTTAAGAAAAACTAATTACATGACGCCATCTTCAAAGAGCTCTAGCTCCCTTAGGAAGCATTTTCGGACTAGGTGAATTGGGTTAAATTGTCTTAAAATTATCTGAGAAATGTCCTGTCTTCGTTTGTCGGTAGAGTTTCTGGACACCCTGTATAATAAACAGCACATTTTGATTTCTGGATTGAAACATTTAATTAAGTATCAAAAAGTTTTATGTTTTATTAGAAGAGGTTTTTGCAATTTCAATATCGTTAGTCTTCATTTTTAATTCCTTCTTTAAGATTTTATTTGGCCTAATGGAGAAAAATAACATCAAACACATACAATTTTTGGTGGAGAAACGTCCACCATTTTATGTGAATTTAGAAAACTACGGAATGTATCCCTACTTTTTCAATATAAATAAAATCTTTTTTATGCGATTTTTTTATATGCGCTTTTCTGTAGAACATATCCACAGCATAAAACGAGACCTTACTGTATAAGTTTATACTCTATTTCATATGTATAAAAATATTGTGATGAGTTTCTACTCACAGTACATGAGTAGATGGAGTATATACTTTTGGAGTATATTATATTATAGGTAACTACATTCTTACCTATTTTATTCATACGAGCCAATGTCTTTATATGTATAAAGACAACTTTTGGGCTACACGGCCGTCCTCAAATAAAACGCGGTATGTGTAGCCAACTTAAAACCGAGAAATTGGCTCTCAGTTTTTTCTCAGGACTCTAATACACACATACAGCCTATTCCAATTGGTTTTTTTTGGTAGTAAATAAAATGATATTGCTTTCAGACGTTGCAGAAGCATAAATAAGGTCACAAGGAAACCACATATAGCAAAAACTCGATTTTCAATTTTCTTGCAGATACTGCGTTTTAAATGATAAATGATTTTTGTCTCATTCAGATTTTATGATTAATTATTCTATGGATATGGATATTGTTATATTTATGTCCAATAACCATTATTATTAAATACTGTCATCCATTGTAGATGCTAACAAACATTAAAAAATATTTTGTTGTGTAACACAAAAAAGCAATCTCCCAGATAATAATTTCCTACATAAACAATAAATCTTGAGAATTACTTTGTTGTTTAATAAAATAAATGATGCATTTGTTTCACAATCAGATGTTTCAATGTACTCCACAACATACCCAGGCTCATTGTTACTTCAAAGATTAAATCTTGGAATAAGTGATTAAATTGATAAGCAATTATGACGAATTGGGTTAACTGTGACTCCGTTGATTAAAAGAAAACAACTTAATAACTAAATTAATAGATCTCAAATTGTGCTACTAAATTACATAAAAATGAAAAAGCAATAGGTAATACAAAGATATTTATATGTGACAGTATGTTTATCTTCCAATTATCGTTCCTACGACAGACCTACAAGTTCACGTTTTAAAGGTGATTTCCTAATGTCCTAATCTAGATTTAGACAACAATTAATAGAAAATACACTTACAAACTAAATACAAAGGAATCTTCAACCAATTTTAACTCATATTCTAAGTGTAGTCTTTTTCATATTTGTTACACTTCACAACACACATTATTGGACAGAATTTAATATATCATCTTGTTTAGAGATACGCATATTATCGTTTTTTACAAATAAACAAGAAACACTCCTAAAAAGTGAAGATTATCCGACATTCACGACTCAACAATTTTGACAGTTGACTTTGACAGATTGAAAATTGTGACAGGTGGTAACAGTTTTGACTTTTGAGTTGGGATTCTTTCGGTGGCAGTGAAAGGTGACGGATGTGATTCGCATCAGGAGGCAAATTTGAAACCTGTGGTGAGATCTACTAACCTTTCCTCTGTTAATAAACCTTTTCTTTTTTAATATTATTGGTATATTACATTTATATTCTTAAATTTCATTTGTATTTAACACGCTTAGATAAGAGTATAAAATATTTAAGGTAATTAATAATGACCGAGGATTCCGGGGGGAAAGTCCCTCCTGACCTTGAAGGTTTTGCTGGTTTTAATAGTCAAGATGTTGATATGAACTTAATGGATACGAATAAAAAAACCGAACAAAAAGATACAAATAATAAAACGGAGACTTTTTTAACTAATTTAAGTTATAATAATTCTGCTATAGGGCCATTTATTGTAATTATTGAAGGAATTGAAAAAGGGCATGCTGTAGGTCGCTATAATCATCTAAAAATTGCTAAAGATATTTTTCAATTAAAACTTAAAGATGTTTTAGAGGTTAAAGAAAAAGGTAAAAACAAATTAGGAATAATATTTCAATCTGCATCAGCAGCAAATAACTTTGTTAAAAATAATAAACTAAATGACAAATACAAAATATATATACCAAGAAACTCGGTAACTTGTAAAGCAATAGCTAGGAATATAAACCCAATATTTACAGAAGAAAACATCAAAAATATGGGCGAAAGCCCTTTTAAGATATTAGATGTAAAAAGATTTACCACGAAAAAAGCCAATGAAGACGGAACAATCGAGTACTCTCCAACGGGGACCATCTTAATAACATTTGAAGGGGTAATAATCCCTAGAAATATAAAATTATGTTACTTATCAATTCCGCTAATTCCCTACATACCACGAGTCACCCAATGTTTCAATTGCCTGGCTTTTGGACACACAAAAATGCAGTGTAAAAGCATAAAAAAATGTCACAACTGTGGCAACCCACATGAAACCGAAGAAAATGCACAACAGACATGTAGAATATCTTGTTACTTCTGCAAATCGACAGAACACCAGGCTACCAGCAGAAAATGTCCCGAGTATGAAAGGCAATGCAACATTAAAAAGACCATGGTATACGAAAATATAACACATTATGAGGCCAATTTTTTGCACCCTAAGTCATATGTACCTAATACATCCAATACAGCACAAACATTTAGATTCTTGCAAACAGAATTCCCCAGTCCACAAAACAAGGGGCAACAATCGGACAATCATATACAGATAAATCAAAGAAGATCTTATATCAATAGCAGTAATATTGTCAAGTCAAAAAGAACATACGCAAATGCATCAACGACAAACGCCTCTCCTCCAACAAAGAGAGTCAGTTTTGACAAAACAGCACATAACAGAGTATTATCATACCCCAATGGAAGACAGGAAAGGGCAGAACACAGGCCACAATTTCAAAATTTTCAATCTAGTCCATATAGAAACATAGATAGAGAAGAAGATCCTGCTGGGTCAGGTACACAGTCAATAGAGTCAAATAATCTGAACAGAGTTGAAGAATATTATAAAAAATTTTTAATTACACCAATAGAACATAAATGTCAAATTAGGGATCTAATTAATACATACTTTGAGTTGTCCAAATCTTCGGAAGATTCGGATAGGCCAGAAAAGTAATCAAAATAACAAGTTATATAATCAGATCAACAAAAAATGCAGTTCTCATCTGCAAGTAACTAACACATTAGTATAAAAATGGATAACACAAACCTTAACATTATTCAATGGAACATACGTAGTGTAAACTCTAATTTTAGTAATTTAATATCACTAATCAGAGATGAGGAACCAGATGTCATTTTACTCAATGAAACCTTTCTAAAACCGGTACATAAATTTAACATTAAAACCTATAATATAGTCAGAAATGATATGAATGAAGGTACTAGTATAGCAACACTAATTAAAAAAAATCTAAAGTACGAAATTTTAAAATGTGGAAATAACCTAGAAACCAACAAATTTAGAATAATAATAATTAAAATTCAAAATTATAATATAGTAAATATATACTCTCATCCCACCAATAAAATAACAAAAAACAAACTATCTAACCTAATTAAGGTGCTACAAGGACCGATCATCATTTTGGGAGATTTCAATGCCCATCATGTTGCTTGGGGATGTGAAATATCTGACACAAATGGTAACAATATAGAAGAATTTGTTGATGAATACAATTTTTTTATACATAACGATGGGACTCCAACAAGACTCACCAGACCAGGACAAAGGAGAAGTGCAGTAGACCTGACGATGACCTCCAGTAATCAAGCCCACAAATGTGATTGGACAGTAATAAACGACCTGGGCTTCAGTGACCACTACCCCACAAAACTAGTTATACAAAATTCCATAAACATTAATCCGGAAAACATCAATCGGGGAATGAAAAATTATAAAAGAGCCAACTGGGAAGAGTACCAGGACATATTAAACCGAACAGCAAATATAGAACAGCTGGAATATAGAGAGTTAATTCAAACAATGGAGAGAGCAGCCAATATGACTATTCCAATGAAAAATCGAACAAAGAGAAGAATAGGATGCATCTGGTGGGATCAGGAATGCTCACAAAAAATAAGAGACAGAAAAGAAGCAATTTTAAGGCTCAAGACACAATTCACAGTTGAAAACTATGTCCACGCCAAAAAAATGATAGCAGCAACAAAAAAGTTTCTAAGGGAGAAAAAAAGAGACAGTTTTAGAAAGTTCTGTGCAACGCTAAATAGAAACTCTGATATGAGCTACGTATGGAGTACAGTTAAAAAATTCTATAATTCACAACAGGGGTATAAAAAAAAACTACCCAACACACAAATCAGTGAAAGTATCTTAACAAATCTATCAGTATGCAACATAGATCCAGAATTTACGATAGTGGCAAACAACAGGATCCAGAATCCTTTCTCCATGAGTGAACTGAAACAAGGTATAAACAATAAAAAGGACACAGCAACGGGCATTGATGCAATCACTTATTCAATGATCAAATATTTACCAGAGGCAGCCTTAAAAAGCTTACTTCATATGTACAATAAGGCACTAGAGGGAAAAGAGATTCCTGAGAGCTGGAAAACACAAATAATACTCCCGTTTCTCAAACCTACCAGAAATCCGCAACTCGTAGATAGTTATAGAGCCATAGCCCTCTCATCATGTGTAGGCAAAATAATGGAACACTTTATTAAAAACAGACTGGAATGGATATTGGAAAATAACCATACATTCAACAGCTTCCAATCAGGGTTTAGAAAAGGTATGGGAATTCAGACTAATATTGCTTTTCTTACATCTTATATTCAGGCAGCATTTTCAGAGAATAAAAGTGTGTTGGGAATTTTCCTAGATATAAAAGCCGCCTATGATCATGTAAACATTTATATACTTTATAAAAAAATGTTAGATTTAAATCTCCCAATAGAACTAACTAACCTTACATTCAAGCTTCTTCATAACAGGAAAATATATGTCAAAAATGAGGAAGAAAATCTCATAGGTCCGACCTTTACAACACAAGGTTTAGCACAAGGATCACCACTCAGTCCGTTACTATTTAACATCTATATACATTCGATTTATGAAATAATACCAGAGGAATGCATTTTATTGTCATATGCAGATGATCTAGTACTGCTAAACAAACATCAAAACCCAATCCAAGCAGTAATAGGATCAAATTTAATTCTTGCAGACATAAGTGAATGGCTAGCGAAACACAGCTTCTCTATTTCAGTAAACAAGAGTGAAGTAGTATGGTTTGCAAAAACTAGTAATAGCTACATATATCCAGAAATCGTTATGGATCAGCAGATCATCCCTCGTAAAAAAGAAATTAAATATTTAGGAGTCACCCTCACAGAAAACCTTAACTGGAACCCCCACATAGAAAACATAAGAAGTAAGGCTATTAAAGGTATTAACGTAATGAGGGCAATAGGGAAAGTTTGGTGGGGTGGGGACCCTGCCACTTTACTACTGGTATATTATGGTCTGGTGAGATCCCATTTGGACTTCGGCAGCATATTCATAAAACCATCAAACAAAAACACCTTGCGTAAGCTAGATACAGTACAATTTCAAGCCCTAAGGGTTATCCTCGGATGCATGAAGTCAACTCCTACAACAGCATTGCTGGCAGAAACTGCAGAGATGGCACTAGAATTTCGAAGAAAATGGTTGGCAACGAAATTTATGACAAAAATGTACAGCATTCAAGATAATCCGATATTAAAGGTAATCAAAGATATTAAACAAGCGTGTACTTATAAGATAGGATATTGGAAACAAAGAGAGAGACCATACCTAGTGGAGGCACTTGACCAACTAGAACCATACAAAAGTATAATTCACACAGCAAATGTGATACCCTGCTTCTCGTTCAACATGGACATACAATACACACGACTTCCCACAGTGCAATTAAAAATCAGCAAGTCAGATCATCATCAAAATATGATATTCAAAGCAGCAACAGAGAAATTAAGTGAAAACTACCTATTTATCTATACTGATGCATCAAAAAGTGGGAATGCTAAGGAAGCAGAGACAGGCTACGGTGTATACATTCCCAATATCAACTATTCATACTCATCTAGATTACCATCAGCATTGAATATATGCACAGCAGAAATAGTGGCTATTGGCAAGGGGGTAAAGGAATGTCTGAATCGAGGTATTACTGATTGTATTGTCTTTACTGACTCCAGAAGTGCTATACAGAAACTAACAAAAGTTGGCATAAATGCAAATAATGATCATACCACATTAGAAACGAAACAGCTATTAGTAGAGGCAAACTCAGATAACAAAAAATATAAATTGTGCTGGATCCCCGGTCACTCAGGAATAGAGGGAAACGAATATGCTGATAAGTTGGCAAATATTGGGAGAGTACTTAATGTCCCACAAAGTATGAAAATAAACTACACAGATGTTTGGCCAATATTGAAAAGTAAAATAAGGAGGGAACATGACATATGCTGGAAATCACAGACACAGACTAAAGGGAGATGGTATTCTGGAATTCAACCCTCATTTCCAGATAAACCCTGGTTTAAAAAATTTCCCTATATAGACCGAAGACACCTGACTAATATAATAAGGATGAGGACAGGGCACTGTTGCACAGGATCACATCTATATCGACTAAAAATAAAAGATCATCCATTCTGTGAATGTGGAAGAGAGGAGAATATAGACCATATTCTTTTGCAATGTCCCATAAGAAAAGGTACACAGTTTGATCTTAGAGATGAACTAAAAAAACTAGGGGTCCCAGTTAGTTTTAATATACAAGATATTCTTTGCAATCTAACTTTTGATCAACTAAAATTAATTGTTACTCATTTAAATATTAACAAGGTCAATTTGTGAAATACAAACTCAATTGTCCCATATTTCTTTATCCTATCCTTTCCTGGGTTCTAGTCTAACCGAGGTAACATTTCGGGTTGTGAAAGCTCTGCCGTTACCCCGGAGCGAGAAGAGTTTTATCCCTATGTTGTTCTATTTGTCTAAACTAACATCTCTCATCACAGGGTATATTTCTATACGTATAAATTTGTTAGATATTATGAACGTCTAAAGAAATGATTTTAATATTTAAGAATAAAGAAACAGGAAATAAAATACTAAAATCCGTTAGCCGAAACATAACCTATCATATTAAGTAATTGTCAAAAAAAAGCGTAGAATCTTCTTGTTTGTCTTTAGAGTGCTGCAGTATTGCTAAGAGCAAGACAACTGCAACACGAAAGAAATGTGCTGGCAGATGCACTTGTATGCAAGCCAAAAAAAAGAAGTGGAAGTGGAAGTGGACTTTTGAGTGGTGACTTCACAGCTGACTGCTAGATTTGAAAATGCGGACACTAATGTTACGGACCAATAAGGAACGAAAAAGATAGGACTTATTTTATACCAGGGTAGAACAAAAAATAAGGTAAATTTTGAATGACAAATTTTGACGTTTTATTGATTCATTAAATAATAATTAAATTCTCTATACTGCTGAATAATTAGTAGACGATCATCTGAGAATAAAAATTTAAGGTTTAGGATATCTATAACTAATGATTTGTAGTAACATACCATTGTTGCATACCTACTCATTAGAGCCTTAAAATGTTTCAACCCTGCCTCATAATAAATGTAGGTAGGTACAATATCTTAGATAAAAACATTGTCATTAATTATACATGCTCAAATCTCAAACACCATAGGTTTGTCTAAAATTCTATTTTATTCATATGATTTTGGAAGAATGATAATAATTAATCTTGTACAGTGAGGTCGTGTACTTCCATCTCCAAAGATCTCTCTCTGGTCATGAATAGGGTATGGATCTTTTGCATATTCCTCGACTTTGATTGATGTATCTTGTTAGATATCTTCCTCTTGATTTCTAGCCTTCTACCTTTCCATGGATAATAAGTCTTTGCATGTTTTCTGTGTTTGCTCTCAAAACATATCCAAAGTATTTTAATTGTTGGAGATTGACTTTGCTGGAGAACCGTTTGCTGACTTTTAGCTCATTTAAAATTGAGTTATTTACCCTGTGGTCAATCCACAGAATTCGTAACATTTTTCTTCAACAGAACATTTTCAGTGGCATCAATCTTTCTTCTTTTCAGTTGATCTTAAAGGAATACTAACCAGAAAAATAATCTTGCATACAATTTTTGTAAGGAAATAAATATTTATTAACAATATTTACAAAGATTTAACATAATACAAATAAATAAAGAATTTAAAATGTTACTAATTTTTTAACATATGGCCACTTAATCTACCATACTTAAGGAACAACTTGAAAATGGAAATGAAATAAATATGAACACTAGAATCTGTAAGAGGTCACAGGTTATTTAATATTTAAAATAAACTGCAGTCTACTACTTTTGTTTTTATACATCTATATACGTCTGTCTGTCTCCCTAAGTTGCAACCATATGGAAAACTTTTTTATTATTTATTTTACTAAAAAAAGTTATTCTAAAAGTTACTAAAACCTAAGATGCAACCATCAGATATTAATTTTTATTAATCTTGCTGTGTTTAGTTTAGTGTAGTTTACTAATCTAAAAGATGTGTCAACAAATATAAACTTTGCTCAAGAGTAAAGTACCTTTATATTTCACAATATCGAAAATTGTTTATATTAAAAAGGTGTTTTGCATTAAAAAGTATGTTTTAATATTCAATTACATCCCATACCAAACCTCATTTTTATTTATTACAAATATAACTCTTCTACTATCATTATTGTTTGTTAATTTTAACTGTTAATGGGGTTTTCCCGTAATAAATAAAAAAAATATTAATTTTACGAAAAAAAGTCGTTCTTTATAATATACATTAAAATGCATAAAAAAAACTCTGCATGGTCCAAAACCTAAGATGCAACCATCAGATATCAAAGTTTAACAGTATTATAAGGCTTTTGTATTTTGTATATAAAGAATAACTTTTTTCATAAAATTACTAAGAAAAAAGTTTTCCACATGGTTCCAACTTACACATATATTATGTATAAATATCTCATAGTTATTATTCATAAAACTGAACAAACAACTAAAATTTCATAATCTCTAATAATTTATTTGTCGTTTACACCTTTTTGATGTTGCAAGTAGTCTAAGAGATCATTCAATCCACTAAATTCAGTCCTTCCTTGAGGTGGATTATTCCTAGGTATCACAGGAAGAGCAGAACCCATTTTATATCTGAATTCTTGTAACTAAAACAAAGAAACCACAAAATTAAACACAATACAAACACTAAAATGGTATAAGTAACATAATATACAACACAACAGTTTTTCCTGGCATTTCTGTGTTGTATTTTGTCTATAGATATATGTGTATACTATATTATATTTATTTATTTATTTATTATTAGACGGGAAACCCCCATTACAAAAAAAAAATAGTAGTACATTTTTGATTAAAGGCTATATCAAAACTAATCTAAATAGCATCCTATTAAAAAAAGCTTAAAAGATACATATAGGTACAAATATATCACATACAGAATGAACAAAAAGTTATTTAAATAATAAATCCATTAGGTACATAAGTTATCACTAATAAACTGGCACATATGTAATAGCAATATAACATTAACATATTTCCAAAAGAGTTCTCTTAAATGACTGAAAAGAGTTATTAAACACATCCAATCTATCTTCTCTATTCATAAACTCTAGGGATCGATTCATGAATGAGTGTCTACCATAATTTGTTGCATGAAAGCCAATAAAAAATAAGTTATTTTGTCGAAGCATTCTCTGTGGAACAGCAAATTTGATTTGTGAAAGAATTTCTGAACATGATATATTTCCATTCAATAGTTTGAAAACAAAGCAAATATCAAACATGGTTCTTCTCTTCTCTAATGTATCCAGTTTAAGATACCTTAAAATATGAGAATAGTTGTGGTCAGGAATCATATTCAGATTGAACATATAATTATAATATCGTAGGAATTTATGTTGCACACTCTCCAGTAACGACTTATAGACATTATACTGAGGAGACCAGATAATTGACCCATATTCAAGCTGTGATCTGACCAACCCAACATATACTGTCTTCACTGCCTCCAAAGATAACCCTTTACAATTTCTTAGTGTAAAACCTAACATCCTGTTCGCTTTTACTGCTAGTTTATCTATATGATCACTAAAATTCAGTTTGGAGTCAAATAGTATACCCAAGTCTTTAGCTACCTCATTTATTTTAAGATTTTGCCCATTTATAGAATAGAATGATGGTATTCTATTTTTTTTCCTATGAAATGAAATCTGAAGGCATTTATCAATATTAAGGTCTAAGAGATTATGTTCACACCACTGAGAAAGACTATCCAAATCTTTTTGTAGTAAACTAATGTCAAGATCATTACGTATAGTTAAAAATAATTTGAGATCATCAGCAAACATGAGAAAGTCACAATACTTCAAGACCTTTTTGAGGTCATTAACAAACAGGTTAAATAACAAAGGAGAGCAGTGTCCCCCCTGAGGAACCCCTGAACATACCTCAATCACTCTAGATATAAAGTTACCGATTTTAACTACTAGCCTTCTATCGCACAAAAAACTACGCAACCATTCCACCAATCTATCAGAGAAACCTATATTTCTCAGCTTCTCAACCAATAACAAGTGATTGACCTTATCAAATGCCTTGGAGAAGTCAGTATACACAGCATCAACTTGATACCCCCTCTCCAAGGCATCCAACAACCTACCATGGTATAGAAGCAAGTTGGTCATTGTGGAATGACCTCCTCTAAAACCATGCTGTTCATCAATAATGATGTGTTTGCAATGCCAGTTCAAATAACTATACATGAGACTATCAAATAATTTTGGGATAGATGATTGTATGGATACACTACGATAGTTTTTACATCATTTCTGGAGCCTGTTTTAAATATAGGCGAGATATAACTTTCTTTCCAGATATGGGGAAAAATTCCAGTAGATAGAGACAAATTAAACAGTTTACACAATGGCTGAGATAATGAATATTTGCACTGTTTTAAAACAAGATTTGGAATGCCATCAGCCCCAATCATTAGCTTATTAGGAAGAGTCCCTAACTTTTCGAAAACCTCAGATACACATATCACAGGACAATCTATGTTAATTTGGCTATTTAGATATTATTTGTACATAAAAAATTTTGTATTTAGATAACGACCTCCAAAGTGGAAATGTCAATAAGAATCATGTTCAAGTTAAATTGTGGCTTATTTTCAAAGTACAGTGGCACGATACACTCAACCAGAGATAGGATGGTGCACATTTGTGGGCGGATCCTCCTTGGCGCGAACTACGTCACTCACAGAGTTGTTTTAAAAGTTAGCGTGCAGTACACATACAGTTGACATACGTTTTCGCTTATAAATTCGTTTAATTGTGTTTTTTTGAGGTTTTTTGGCTTCTTTTTTATTAAAATGAGGTGTGCTGTGTGTACGTGTAATTCTAACAATCAGTCAAAGAAAAATCTGTGTGATAAAAGCGTCAAGTTTTACCGATTTCCCAAAGACTCTAGTTTGTGCAAGCAGTGGTTACATGCTACAAAAAGAAGAGACAAAGTGAACGTTAAAACCGCTGTTATTTGTTCCAAACATTTTCTGGAGAGTGATTATGAAACCAATTTAAGACACTTTGTTACACTCCCAAAAATTATCGTGGTTTGAAAGACTACCCAGAATTTACCCCTATCCCAAGTTTGTTTTGATAATCTAAACTGAATACGCCCTCAACCTCAAGAGAAACGTAAGTTACTAAAAATGTTACAAGGTGTCCCGTATTTAAAATGCATATACAGAAATCTCATAAATTGTACGTAGAGGTCCATTCCCGGGAAATCAGTAAAAAATGGAAATCCTGATACCCGGGTATTCTTACAGATTCCCAGGGATCATTTTAAATAGGACTTTTCCACACTTCTTATTTGTTGTGAGCTTCCGTTATATTTTATTATGTCGTATATTAATATTATACACGGATTATACGACATATGACAGAAGCTCGAAACAAATTCCACTTAAAATATTTCATTTTTTAGTTACATTTTTAAAGCATAAACATTCTATTGTTTATGCAAAAGATCTGATTCATTTTGAAGGGTCCAGGATTATATTGTAAATATTAATTTTTAATTAAATTTTCTATGAAGAATGCGATGAAAAATTATAAACGGTCATTAAAAAAGAGGTCACGTTGTACGACAATTCAAATCAGCTAACCGGACATTTACAAAATTACTCACTGCACTAAAAAACATCAGACCTTCTGACCTTTATCAACAGAAAGCGAACGTGTGTTTATAATTTCAGCAAATTTCTATACAAAAAAGGAATCAGCTGAAAAGATCAAACACTGAACAATTTGTTTTCCTAAAACTTATTTCAATAATAAAAACAACGAAAATTCAGATTAAACACAAATTTATAATTTTCCTGTTTTTAAAATTTTCTTTTAAATTTTTGAATGTTTCTAAATATGTTCAATATTTAATCAAATGTATACGTTTTAATAATACTAATTGCATTGAAAAATAATGAAGATAAAATAGAAAAATAAAAAAGAGAGTGAAAAATAATTAAAAACCAATTTCTTCTCTTCATTTTTAAATTTCCCGATTTCCGGGAAATCATAGGGGGCGGGAAAATGGAGCTCTAACTGTAAAAGATACAGAATCGATTACTTCAAAACCGGAACTAAAGATTCAAGCTCGACTCTTCAATACGATTTGATTGTTATGTCACAGGTACTATTTCTGCGATTATATTATATGGAACTTCCGGTTAGAACTTTTTAACCGAAAATGATATAAGAACCAAAAGTATCTCTACATTTATTCTCATCTTGCTAAGGTACGTCAAATAATATATCGCTTTGAAACGGTAGGTACTTCCGGTTGCAACTCTAAAACCGGAAGTCCGATGTCAAATGTCTGATCTTTGCCACCATCCCTGGGTTATAAGCTTTCATTCGAGACCTCATTTGTCATTCTATCTGTATTAGTAACGGAGGAGTTATATTCACGGATGGACGGACAGACAGTCATGAAACCGGAAGTATATATTTGTTCTCGTTTTGCTAAGGCGCATCGAATAATATATCCCTTGTACTATTCCGGTGACTTTAAAACAGTACTTCCGGTTGCAACTCTAAAACCGGAAGTCCTAGGTCAAATTTCTCACCTTTAGTACCATCCTTGGAATATAAGCTTTCATTCGACACCTCACTTGTCATTCTACCTGGTATAATGACGGAAGAGTTGTGTCTACTGACGGACGTACGGACAGACATACGTAAATAATTCAACGTTTTCACATTTTTTCAAAATTGGGTGAAAACAACATGCATCTTTTATTTAAACTACTGCATATGCGCATATTTCATACGTTTTTATTAGCATACTTGCCTAAGTTTAGTAATAAGTATAGGAATAAGGCTTTTATTTATACAAACGTTAATTCGAAAACAGCACTTATTTATTTCATGTTCTCTATTCAAACCTAACTAAATATTTAAAATAATGCTCGAATATATTTTTTAATTAATTGTTTAGTTTTTAATTACTTTTACAAATTTATTTGGTCTTCTAAATACCTTTTTTAATTTTAATTTGTGGGTAATTATTTTAAAATCTCTTTGACAAAAAGTTGTATTTACATATATAGTAACTTCTGTGTAAATTTCAGATTTTTACCTATTATAATTTGAATAAAATAAGAGAAGTTTGACGTTATTTATATTGGTTTCCTTATATCCCGCCAGCGATTACTCTGTGAGTGACGTCATGCGCTCGGCAGACGAAAACTCGTTTTTAGGAACATCCGGGCCTGGTACCGTGGTACCTCAACATACGAGGGTAATTCATTCCGTAACCTTGCTCGTATGTCAAATTGGTCGTATGTCAAAGCAATTTTCCCCATTGAAATTAACTGAAATGTCATTAATCCGTTCCAGTCCCAAAAAAATTACTTTAGTTGTTTTTGGTAAGTGTTTTTAAATAAGAAAAATGTTTTTACAAGAAGAATACATACATATTCTGTAAAACATAAGAAAAAGTGAGGTGCTTACGGAAGCGCTTAATTTTCATCAGTGGTCTTCGCTTTTTTCGTTACACTTTGCTCATTTTCATCTGCAGCTCGTTTAAAAAAACTGTCCAAAGAGGTTTGTTTCTTCCTCCTTTTCATAAATCGCTCATGCCTTCCCACATATGATGCTTTGTGTTAAGGTTCCTCCTTGAAGCTGCTTCTCTGTCACCCACACCAACATTAGTTTTTCCATCTTTTCATGGAGAGAGGTCCGGAGCTTGGAAATTATTGTAACGCCCTTAGCTGGCATTATACCCTTTATCACATCCTTCATGTTAGAAGTAGGTAGTCAAAAAGAGACATGAATTTTAATAAAAAGCGGTTGCTCGTATCTCAAATTTTGCTCTCATCTCAAAGCAAAACATCGCTTGCTCGGCAGCTCATATCTCAAAACACTCGTATATTAGGGCGCTCGTATATCGAGGTACCACTGTACTATACAATCAAACCACAACAAAAATAAAGCATGGATGTTGCCTGTCCTCCACTTTATTTAAAATAGACCTCGACAGTACTTTAAAAAGATGGACACAAAAATGTAGAACAATGGGGATACCACTCACCAACACTATGGTATATATGCTCAACTTTGCAGACGATCAAGTAATAATGTCTTAAGCTTATGACCAGTTAAACTATATGGCTCAGACATTAATTGAAGAGTGTGAAATATGGAGTCTAGAAGTCAATAAAAAGAAAACTGAATACTTGTGCATTGGAGGACAACAAAAAGAACTCATATTAGATGACATGACCATGATAAAGCACTGCTAAAACTACAAATATCTAGGTATCAATATTTTGCATGATGGAGCATTAAGTAAAGCCATAAAAGAAAGAAATATGGCAGGTAGAAAAGCCATCACAATGTTAAACAATTTTATGGGGCCAACATATCAGCAGAAAAATAAAAAGAGGATATATGAGACTATAGTGAAAAGTATCACTCTATACAGCTGTAAGGTATGGCCACTGAAACACTGGCAACACTGATAGCAATGGAAATGGGTTATTCGAGAATAGCAGCAGGAAGATCTAGAAGGGAAAGGATTATTAACAAAAATGCACTATAGACCAGGACAGATCTGTTTTGAGGTGGATGTGAGAGATGGCATTCGGATTTTTGCAGATAAAGTTAGGTGACAACTTCAATAATTATAATTGACTTATGCTCCTTCTCAAATATGCCCGGAACATTAATACAAAAAAATTAAAATATTTAAAAATTTCAATAAACATCAAATTTTTTCTACTTTCTTTGCTTATAACTTTAAAACGATTCATTTTGGAACAAAGTTGTAGGGAAATAAAATAAAGTTAATTAAATTTTGTATGATATACGACTGGTTAAAAGTCTTAAATTATTACCCTTTCTGCAAAATAGCAATAAATACAAAATAAGGGGGCAAAATAGGCCTATTTTTGTTCAATGTTTTTCAACCGCTTTGGTTGCACTTAGAACCTTTGTAATTCGCTTATAACATACTTAAACCGTCCACCAAATTTCATTAAAATCGACTTAATAGATTCTGCATAATAATTTTGCAATCTAAATGTTTTTAAAAAAGTTCAAATTTTTTAAAAAATTTCTGAACAAAAAGTAGACCATTTAAAAGTTGGTTAATTTTTTTACATATAAACAGGCACTCTACCTATCTAATACACCCTACAGAATTAAAATCGGATTATTTAGGCAGATTGAGCAATGTTTTAACATGATAAACAATTTTTTGGCTTATAAACAAATTAGTGCTGTCGTTAGGAGGGGATGCAACAGCCTCCTGTATATAGATGGACTTACCCAAGTGTTTTTATGTATTTTGACCCGTAGAACACGAATTTTTTGGGTAACAGTTGATTCGGATGTCGATAAGATTGATATAAATAAAGAGCTCGAGGAATTACATAACAGCGATTTATCGCAAAATAAAACATTTTTTTGTATTTCTTGGACAATTCTAAGCAAAAAAGTTCTTACAAGTTTTTTCGTAGGATGCATAGTTTTCGAGATAAACGCGGTTGAACTTTCAAAAAATCGAAAAATTGCAATTTTTGAACCCGAATAACTTTTTATTAAAAAATAAAAAAGCAATTCTGCTGACAGAATTTAAAAGTTTAAGTCAAATTATACCGGTTTTGATTGTTTGCATTGCTAAAAATTAATTTTTTTATTTTTAAAGAAAGCTATTTGTTTATAAGCCAAAAAATTGTGTATAATTCTAAAACATTGCTGAGGCCTCTTAAATAATCCGATTATAATTCTGTAAAGTGTATTAGATAGGTAGAGCGCCTCTTTATATGTAAAAAAATTAGCCAATTTCTAAATGGTCTACTTTTTGTTCAGAAAGTTTTTAAAAATTTGAACTTTTTTTAAAAAAATTTAGATTGGAAATTTATTATGCAAAATCTATTAGGTCGATTTTAATGAAATTTGGTAGACTGTTTAAGTATGTTATAAGAATTTTCTAAGCGAATTACTAAGGTTCTAAGTACCATTAAAGTGGTTAAAAACATTGAATAACAACAGGCTTATTTTGCCCCCTTATTTTGTATTTATTGCTAAATTGCAGAAAGGATAATACTTTAAGACATTTTTAACCAGTCGTATATCATACAAAATTCAATTATCTTTATTTTATTTGTTTATGACTTTGTTCCAAAACGAATCATTTTAAAGTTATAAGCAAAGAAAGTAGAAAAAAATCGACATTTTTCGAAATTTTTAAATATTTTATTTTTTTTATTAATGTTCCAGGCATATTTGAGAAGGAGCATAAGCCAATTATTACTATTGAAGGTGTCACCTAACTTTATCTGCAAGAATCCGAATGCCACCTCTCACATCCAAAAATAGATGTTTTTTCACAGATCAGCCCTGGTCTACTAAAGAATTAATGGGAATCAAGTGAACAATCACAGATGACTTATCTGGTTCGGACATATACACAGAATGGATGAACAATGACAATGAGTATCAAAGGAAATACTAAAATGGCAACCAGAAAGAATGAGAAAATGAGGTAGACTGAGAAAAGTTGGAGCTAGGGAATAGACAAAGTGCTGAGAGAAAGAAACAGAAGAGGATCTATGGAATAACTGGACAAAGTGGTGATTGGAAGTCAGAAACCAGCAGAGAATGTTATAAACTGACATGTAGCACTTAGTAGTAGTAAAAATGATATTTAGAGACTTTATATTTGTTGACCACAGGTAAGAATGAGTGAACCAGAATGAAAGAAAAATCGAGGTGGGCTGAGAAAAAGTTAGAGCAAAGTTAGTAATAGTCAAAGAGCTGGTAGAAAGAAACGTAGATGGGAACCTATGGAACAACTGGATGGGGTGGCAATTGGAAGTTGGAAATCAGCTGAGAATGTTATAAATAACATGTAGTATTTAGTAGTAGTAAAAATAATATTTAGAGAGTTAATTAATACTATCACTCAATATATTGCCAGCTTACATTCTTAGCTCCTGACAGTTTCCAAATACCATAAAACAGCACTCCACATCCTGCAAATGCGTATAAAGTTCCCCATCCTAGAGCTCGTAATGCTAAAGACGCCCCTGTCTCGGACAATTCTCTTGTTGGTGTCATTCCAATTCCAAAATGTTTTGGGTCTTGCCTTTTTGCAGATGCTAATGTTGCTCCAAATCCTATGAGGGCTGATATACCAGATACTCCAGAGAGGAAGATTGCAGCTACAAATAGTATGTTATAATAAGTAGTTTTTAAATACATATTTGAAGAAATGCACATAAATAAGAGCTCCGTTTTGAAAAACTGTTGTTACCTTTAACTTTAAATTGTCTATCTTCATCAGATATCTTTTTAATATCTGATACACCAACATTTTCAGCTGCCATAAATATTTTCTGTATAAAATAATAAATTCTAGAAATTTCAAAGAAAAATAAAACTTTTCCAATTTTAGAAGTTAGATCTAAGGTTAGAGGTTAGAACTTACACTAAAGTCTTCTTTTTAAATTTCGTTTTATTGGTCAAATAAGTTGTTGGCTGTGTTAACTATAGAAGTAGTCAAGGAACTTTTTGTGTCACAGTCTATTTATGTTACTAATCAAGTAGTATTGTTTTATTATAAAAAATTGAATGTTTTATTACGCATAATTTAAATGTTTTTCCTTATATTATAGACGTAAAACGTTTGTTTCTAATCTTGAAAAAAAGAAGAAGTGATGACGTGCGAGGTGGGGCAAGTGGGGAGAATTGAAGTTGAAAGTTCGAAGATTAAATTATTTGTCAGTGCCAGTTTTGACATAATTTTTAATGTATTAGATTTTAGTGAAAGTGGTTCCTAATTATTTTACAATATTGAATACATTTGTTAATTATACATGTTAAGTTTTTGAGAAAGTGTAGTTTAGGTGTGTACCATATTGAAAGGTTATGTTATGATCTGATAGTATTTTGGTATTAGTCAAAAAAACATTAATAAACAATGGTGAAAATATATTGTCTCAGTGTTTTATACAAAGGACCAACAACTGCAACCTGGTTGAAATCAGCCTTCGAACTTCAAAGCTTCAGCTTTTTCCAAAGAGGGTCAATTCAGGAGTTCATGTCATTCTTTTGCAAAACCATAGTGGAAAGAACAATACCAGCCTCAAGGCAGAGTGTTAAAGAAGGAGGTTCGATTTCACTGTATATTCATTAGTCTAGACTAGGGTGACCAAATCATAAACTTGAGAAAACAAGACACATCCAAAGAGGGTTTGGGGATACTCTTCAGGGGCCTCATAGAGACGTAATCATTTAAACATGCCATTTTTAGCTAATTTGAGACATAAATCTTTTTCAATTTACCTATGAACATGTAATTTAATTTAAAATGTGGGGCATGTAATAAATACCTAATAACAAAGACTTTGCAGTTTAAAAGTCGGGACAATCCCGTTTTTATTGAAAGTTTGGTCACCCCAGTCTAGGTGGGGTCTGTTTTGAATTTGACAATTTCATAGGAGTGTATTCTTTTGCTGGAATCATTTCAGGATCTACCTTATATCAATAATCATGATATGAGCCAGCCACAAACCTTGTGCTCAATTTTTAACACATTCACGGACACACTTCACATGTAGCCACATCTTATGGACTAAGTGACTTCATATGCAGTCGTGTCTGTGAATGTGCTAACCAAGTCTTGCTTTGCAATTTTAAACAGTATTTGACTTGCTATAAATTGAAAATTTAATGTTTATTGTTTAAAAATAGTAATTGGGAAAAAGTGCGAAAAATGGAGTTTTACCAACACCAAATTGTTCTATATGGTCCACATATTATTCAGTAAAAAGTTACACCATTTTGAGCATCCGGTTTGGGGAGGGGGAGATGGGGGAGAAGTCGGTAAATTAGTAGTTTGTTTATGTTTTTCACATACCATTGGCCACTGAAATAGCAAATCCTGTTGAAGAAAATTTCTTTCAATCAGTAAATATATTATAAATTGCCCAAAAAATATAAAAAGTATCAAAAACCTCCACTATATATAATTTTTATATAATTTTGCTTTTATTTCAGCAAAAAAGTAGACTCCTATGGGAAATGTCGATTCTGGTCTGCTTTTCGACTGATCCCCCGTGACTATTTGTAATAAAATTATTATTAATTCGTACTTTCTTTTAGAATATTTGTGTCATGTATATGTACGAGCTGATAACTTAGCTGGTGTTATCATAACTGATCATGAATACCCATCAAGGGTTTCTCACACACTAATAACAAAAATACTAGACGAATTTGGTGCCAAAATTCCTGCAGCTAACTGGCCCAGCCTTGAGGAGAGAGATGTACCATTTCCACAATTAAATACCTACTTAGCGAAATATCAAAATCCTAGAGAAGCAGATGCTATTACAAAAATTCAAGAAGATCTTGATGAAACGAAGATTATTTTGGTAAGAATTATTGATTTACTTATAGAACATTTCACATTAAGAACGAAACGTTGCTTAGATAGGCCAATGAATTTCTTATGGACGATAGAAGCGAGCGAATGCCATGCCATACTGATTAGAATGAATCATATATCAGCAGTCGAGTAGCCACCTGTGCCCGAGAGGTTTGGCAACACTGATCTCACATAAGTGCAATGTTCCGTTCTTAATGTGAAACAAAGTACAGTAGAGCGTCGATAATCCGAACTAATTGGTACAGGGGTAGTTCAGATTACCAAATTGTTCGGATTATCGAACATATTATTATGTTCAAAATACAAAGCTCATAAACATAGTACATATGTACATATGTACATACGTTTTAGTTACAAGGAATAAAACACCTGCATAATAAACAAATATATTGTATGTATTTCTGCATAAACAAAACAAAAATCCGCGGTCATATTTTGCCTATATTGTCATATTAAATCCAAAAATTCGGTCCACGATCATATTTTTTAATTTTATAATTTTTTTTTGCGTTCGGATTAGCGACGCTCTACTGTATAGATGAAATATTAGGAGCTAATATTCCAGAATATATTGTTTAGTTAAAAAAAGTATTATCTTTTGCAATATGCGCTATATTGATTACTAAATGGGTATATGCAGAACTGAAGCATGATAACAAAATATTTAATTTGTCTCAAATTTATCTATACTTTATTATTGTTTATTGATTATTTGTGGTATTTAATTACAACTATATAATTTGGTACAGACATAATATTGAATAATGTTGAAATGTATTACAACTACCATAAAATTTTTTATCAGGTATCAATATTGGTATTATTAAATTATATAATTATGTCACAGACATATTAAGAACAACGATAAGTGTAGTTTGGCAAATGGGTTTAGTTCCTGCAGTCATCATAAAGGAAGGAAAAAAAATAATGGATATTGCAAAAATTTTTCTCTTTTAAAAAGTTTGTTTTTCTAGCTTTCTTCAATGGTATCCTCCCTGTCTCAAACATGGCATATTGAAAAAAAAGAAGGCTCATATGAACTTCAAAAATTTTCATTCCCAAAACAACTATGTACTTACATTGTTTTTTCTAATTTACTGTCTCAATGTAAAAAAACTTGACTAGAAAGTGTTATAAAGCTTATGTTGCTCGTTTGGACCAAAATATTAATTACAGTGCTGTGGTACTGGATCTGGAATAGCTAACTTTTTGCATCTCAGTTTTCTTTTGTTTACACTAATGAAGATTTGAATATTGGTAATCTTTCTGATTCTGTTCATTTAGCTGCTGTTAACATTCCTGTCTATAACATAACTCTTGCAGATGTACTCTCAGGTATTTAAAGTTTAAAGGATAAGATCCCTTCTCATAAGGTGTATTTATAATTTGAGTAAACCCATTTTTATGTTGTTTAATCAGTCACCTGTAACTGAAATTTTTCCAAACACATGCAAAAACAGTTTTGTCACACTGTTGGGAGTGTTGGGAACCACACTAAGTGTGGTTCCCAACTTGTTTGAACTACTTGTGACAAAATTTCTTTCTTGGCATTGTAAGGATATTCAGCCCTATTCTGTAACTTTTAACATATCGAATAGAATGACCCTATGACCCTAAATGATCTTAATTACCGGAAATCGGAATTTTGGATATCTGTCGCGTCGTTTTCGTGTTTGGATTGGTATTCCGTAACTCACATCGTAATCAGTGTAAATCGAAAATGCCAACTTCTATTTGACGCACTCAGGAGGAAGTGGCAACACCGCACTGCAAAGTGAAATAAGTGTTCTATGTGAAGAATTTATCAAAAAAAGAAGAAATTTTGGTTTGTTTTGGATGGTTTTGGTTCAGTTTGACAAATTCAGCACAACAAGAATAAAAAATGGCAAGTGGA
Organism: Diabrotica virgifera virgifera; assembly: GCF_917563875.1. Classification (NCBI taxonomy): domain Eukaryota; kingdom Metazoa; phylum Arthropoda; class Insecta; order Coleoptera; family Chrysomelidae; genus Diabrotica; species Diabrotica virgifera. The sequence continues at coordinate 20,979,198 of NC_065443.1, forward strand.
ACACCGATTGGGAACATAAACATCTAAGAAAAAAACCTCTGCTGATCATTTAAATTACATAGTAGACTTTATCTCAGAACATACAATATTATTGCACATTAAAAGTAAGTTTTTCCCTAAGAAAAGTTTTGATTTTTCGTTTGAAACACACTAGATACGTGCAGATCTACATATTCTACTAGTAAATTAATTAGAGTAGCAATTCTTAAAATGTTTAATGATTTCTATTAACCTTGATGCCGAATATTTATTGATAAGTATTGTTATATAATTTTTATGGGAAGAATGTAGAAAATTAATTTTATTTCAAATTTTCAGGAGTAATCTACGAGATCGTAGATTTTCATCGCTCTGTATATGGCCAAAATTTGTAAATAATAATATATTTTAGTCGTAAGCAGTGTTTCGTGGAAAGTGAAAAACGTTAGTGGTTAAGATTCTACGAACGGACTTAACAATTCAAGAACAATAGAACTAAATTACGATCGGTTTTAGAAAGTGGATGTATTTGCGGTTGACGTGAACAATAGAACGTTTTTAAATGCTTCCCAGGAAATAACGTTGGTAAACAAAATTGTTTAGTTTAGAATATAGGGTTTTTCTAGCATGCAAGAAAAAAATTAATTTTGGTATCTCCTGGAATTTGACAAGACGGGAAATTTATATACAACACTATTTGTTTTTAAGAAAGGAAAGTAGGGATGTAATGTGTAGAGAGAATGCTTGTGATTGGCTAGGAGACTGATGGAGGGGAGTAGAGTGTTTGAGTCTCAGATGGATGAAGGAAAAAGATTTACTGTGTAATTAAGATCTGAAGAGAGCAGTTCAGTTCGGAAAGAAGTAGTGATTTTGTGTGAAGTGGTTAATTTGGTGGCCGTGTAAGCAGATTCGTGTCCGAATAGATTCCAGTTTCTATCTGAAACGAGTAGCCGGTTTGTATCAATTTTGCACAAGATAACGAGCTGAGAAAAAATCTTGTAATTATAAAGATTGATATTGTTTGTACCGAGTCAGAGACTAAATTGAGGAGAGATTTCGAACGAGTGCTGTTTGTTGGTGAAGCAGATGGAAGAGAAGAACCGTCGCAGCATCCGAAGGAGCACGTGTGGGGGGATCGAGGACAACACGATAAGACATGATATCATGTTGTCGAGGACAACATGATAAGAAGTATAGAAGATTCAGATTATGTATGAAAAGGAGAGAGTTGTTTTATATTACATACCATATTTGTTTTAATTTAACAGTTACAGCATAATTCATTCATTTATAAATTCATAGAAGATATAAGTAATCTATTTAGAAGGTGAAAATTAAATTTTGTTTTTTTTTTTATAATAAATTCTACAGAATCTTTTAAATGAAAATTTTTTAAAAAAAGGAGATAGTAGAATTAAAGATTAATTTTATTAGATAAGAAATTTTTACAACAAAATTGAGTTTTAGCGTACATTTTAAATCGTATATTTAAATAAATAATACTTATAGAATTTCTATGATTTTGAGTACATTTATTTTCCTTTTGAAAGTTTTGTCCTGGATGAAGTGAGTAACGAGAAATACTAGAAGCCACAGACTAAAGGTAATACATTAAAATCAATTAGCCCTGAGAATAAATTTTATTGGAAAGTTTTATTAAAATTTTGTATTTTGAGTAGTAATTAAAATAATTCATTAATTATTCGAATTAATAAAAAGCTGATCAATCTCATAACAGAGAAAACATAGAGCATAATAGTATATAAAATTAAATATACAATGATGTACATAAATAACAACACAGGCTAAAATCGCTAATTAATTTAACAATTAAACGTCAAAACAACAATAATGCCACTGCGCAAGCGTCAAGACCAATTACGATGTCAAAATATGATCTCGACAGGGCTTGTGTTGTAGAAATCAATTTCTACCCAACGTTCGGATAGTAGAGGCCGAGATGAATTACAAAATACCAATTCCTACAAATTTCGATCCGACTTGCTGACCTCTATTCGATTTAACTCATTTCTATTCGATTTGTAGTTACAGAATAGGCCTGAGTATCATTGGTGAGCAGCGTGGTTTTGTCACTGGGAGGTCCACAGTAGCTAATCTCTTGTTATTCCAAAATGATAAAATTAATTCAGTAGAGAGTGGCAGTCAAATAATGGATGTTGTTTATCCTGATTTCACTTATGCCTTTGGTAGGGATAGGATATAATGCCATGCCGCTATTATCAGAAAATTAGAGTGAATTTTCCAATATAGCTTAACTCATAATTATCAAGTTGCCTTAGTAACAGAAGTCAGATAGTTAAAATTAAGAACCACTTATCTAATCCCATTTTTGCTCATTCTGGTGTTCCTGAGGGACCTCACCTTGGACCTTTGATGTTAAATCGTATTTCATCATCATTCTCTTTGCCTTATCCCTATGCGGGGTCGGCTTCCCTAATTGCATTTCTCCACACAATTCTATCCTGGGTCATATTATCAATATTAATCCCATTTACCAACATGTCCTGCCTAATCGTCTCCCCCCACGTCTTCTTTGGCCTTCCTCTCCTACTCCTTCCAGGAATCTGCACTTCAGCTACTCTTCGTATTGGATGATTAACGTCTCGACGTTGAACATGACCAAACCATCTCAACCTATGCTCTCTCATTTTGGCATCAATTGGTGCCACACCTAGACTGCCCCCAATATACTCATTTTTAATTTTATCCTTTCTTGTCACTCCACTCATCCATCTAAGCATTCTCATCTCCGCCACATGCATTCGTTGTTCCTCTTTCTTTTTCACTGCCCAACATTCAGTTCCGTACATCATAGCCGGTCTTATGGCTGTTTTATAGAATTTTCCTTTTAGCTTCATTGGAACTTTTCAGGCTGGCTTCCGCAAAGGATATAGTACATCAGACCATCTGCTGACAATGAGAACATTGATAGAGAAGGCAAATGAATACCAACTACCCGTATTTCTTGCCTTCGTAGACTATGAAAAGGCGTTTGATAGTATCGAGATGTGGGCGATAGAACAAGCTATTAATAATTGTAGAATAGATTCGAGATATAGACAACTAATACATAATATATATGAAAATGCAACTATGATAGTACAACTAGACGAAAATACAAATCCCATCCCTATTAAGAGAGGCGTGAGACAAGGAGACGTAATATCGCCAAAGCTTTTCAACCTAGCACTAGAAGACGTCTTCAAAACGACAAATTGGTCAACCTATGGCATTAACGTTAATGGCAAGAAGCTAAACCACCTCAGATTCGCTGACGACATTGTGATTATAGCGAGCTCATTCGAGGAACTGCAAATTATGATGGAGGAACTCGCAGGCAGCTCCCAATACGTCGGCCTGAAAATGAACATGAAGAAAACAAAAATAATGACAAACACAGATGACCCCAGACGCATAACTATAAATGGCAGTGAGATAGAAAAAATCCAGGAATATATCTACCTAGGCCAAATCCTGAAACTAGACAAAGAAAACCAAAGTGCGGAAATTAATAGAAGAGCAAGACTAGCATGGGCAGGATTTGTAAAACTTGGTTGGATACTTAAGAACCGCAAAATACCTCAATATTTGAGAACCAAAGTGTTCAACCAGTGCATCCTTCCTATCATGACATATGGGTGTCAAACCTGGACCCTAACCAAGGCAAATATGAATAAACTAGCCACAACACAAAGAGCTATGGAAAGAGCAATGTTAGGTATACGACTGTCAGATAAAAAGAGGAACGACTGGGTAAGATCAAAAACAAAAGTCGAGGACATAACAACAAAAGTTGCCAAACTTAAATGGAGCTTCGCAGGCCACACTGTTAGACAAAAAGACCAACGTTGGAATGCAACGATACAACATTGGAGACCTTACCAAAGTAAACGACCGAGAGGAAGACCACAGATGAGATGGGTTGATGATATTAAAAGAGTAGCCGGAACGAATTGGAAATATGTTGCTCAGGATAGAGACCGATGGAAGGAGTTGGGAGAGGCCTATGTCCAAACGTGGACGATAGAAGGCTAAGAAGAAGAAGAAGGAACTTTTCTGTCACACAACACACCACTTGCTTTATTCCACTTCATCCATCCAGCCCTAATTCTACTGCATGCATCTCCATCTATTTCCCCATTACTCTGTAATACCGATCCCAGGTACTTAAAACTATTGCTTTTTACAATCAGTTCACCTTCCAAAGATACCCAGAGCTCGTGACCACTGTTCCAGTTTTTGTTCTAAGTCTCTTTCACTATTTCCTATTAACACGACATCATCAGCATACATTAAGCACCATGGAATGTTACCCTGTAGTTTCGCTGTTATCTGGTCCAAAACTAATGAGAATAAATACGGACTAAGCACCGAGCCTTGGTGCAATCCTACTTTCACATGAAATTTTTCTCCTGTATTTTTCCATCAACTGCCTTATAATGAAAATTGGGTCTGTTGTTGATCTGCCCTGCATAAAGCCAAATTGATTCTCGGATATGTCGGTCTCTTCACGTATCCGTCTATCAATTACTCTCTCCCATATTTTCATCGTGTGGCTAAGCAGTTTTATAGCCCTGTAGTTTGTACACTGCTGTATATCTCCCTTGTTTTGGTAGACAGGTACTAGTATACTGCTTCTCCATTCGTCTGGCATTTATACAACTTCCATAATTCTATTAAATAAACCTGCCAGCCACCTTGTTCCTGTCTCTCCCAATGCTTTCCATACTTCCCCAGGAATATCATCTGGTCCTACCGCTTTTCCTTTCTTTATTTTTTGAAGCGCTTGAGCCACTTCCTCGTTTGTTATTTTGGTGACCATTGCTGCTACTGTCTCCGTTTACTCCACAGGCTGTCTGTCAAATTCTTCATTTAATAAGCTGTCAAAGTACTTTCTCCATCTCTTTTTGACATCCTTTTCGTGAACTAGTATTTTATTATTTTCATCTCGGATACATCTAATCTAATTAAAATCTTTTGCTTTCTTTGCTCTCTTTCGCCTTCCCTGGTATCAAGTTGATCGTATAAGTTTGAATACGCTTCTGCTTTAGCTTTTGCTACTGCTACTTTCGCTTCTTTTTTCGCGACCATATAGTTTTGAAGATCCGTGTTGGATCTGGTTTCTTGCCACTTTTTATATAATTTTCCCTTCTCTTTTATTTTTCCTTGAACTTCGGTTGACCACCACCAAGTCTCTTTATCCTCAAACTTTTTTCCTGACGTTTTCCCCAGTATTTCAATAGTAGTCTCCTAGGGCTTCCTTTCATGTTCCAACATATTTTCTCTACTATTCTTTCCCTGAATAAGCCTTCTTTCTCATCTTTTAGCATCCACCACTTGATTTTTTGTGGTCCTCTCCGATATTTTGGTTTAGTTTCACTTTTTACTTCGATGTCCAAAACAAGCAACTTATGTTGTTGGCTTACTGTCTCACTAACTATTACCTTGCAGTCCTTGCATTCACGTATGTCTTCTTTCCTTATCATGAAATAGTCTACTTGGGTCTTAGTCTAATGTTGTCCACTTTTGTACGTAATAAGTTGTGTTTCTCTTTTTTTAAAGAATGTGTTAACAATCGCCATATCTAGTGCTGTTGCTAATTCAAGCATATCATCTCCAGCTTCATTTGTAGTTCCAAAGCCTAATCCCCCATGTATTGCTTCGTATCCTGCCTTGGCTTGGCCCACATGTGCATTGAAATCACCTCCTATTATAACTTTCTCCTCTGACGGAATATCACTCAGGACGTCTCCTAATTGGTCATAGAAAGCTCTTCTTTCATTCTCACCCAGGCCTGTTTGAGGAGCATACAGACACACACACAACATTCAATACCTCTTTATCAATTACAAATTTCACTGACATCATTCTATCACTCGTTCTTACAACTTCCACTACGTTATCTTTCATTTCACTATCAGCAATTATACCAACTCCATTTCTAGTGTTACTACTCCCTGTATACCACAATTTGTATCCTTCACCTAGTTCTTTTGCCCTTTGTCCTTTCCACCTACTTTCTTGAATGCAAGCAATTTGAACTCTCCTTCGTTTGAGCGCATCCACTAACTCCAGACTCTTACCTGTAAGACTACCAAGATTCCACGACCCTATCCTGATTTTTCTAACCTGCAATGGTGTTCCCCCTGAGATAGTCCTCACCCGGAAATCCGAACGGAGGCTCATTTTACTTCCGGCACATTTTACCTCAGGAGATGCCATCATTTCAATATAAGTTTTTTATATAATTGGAGAAGGTCTTTTCATTATTATGGCCTGAAAAGATTTTGTTTGGATATTTGATGCCTGAATGCCTTTTCTATCAGCACCATACCCTGCCCTGCACGTTTAACCAATACACCACCAATGCAGCCAAAGTGCAGTATTACCCCACACCCGCCTGCATTTTTCTGTATAGGCCAGGATCCCTACTGTAAGGACTACCCTATAAGCCAATGGGTCTATTGAATAAAAAGAAGTATTTGCTTTTACTTACAATTATTTAAGTATTTACTTAATACTACTTGAATAAAGTCATTTCTTTAATGCTTTGTTCAATTACTAATGAGTAAATACTTAAATGCGAGGAAGTAAAAGCAAATACTTCTTTTTATTCAATAGACCCATTATATTGTTGCCCGTATCCCGCCGCTAGGAGGCACGTACTTTATTCGGGATACTGATGTTAAATCGTTTTTATAAACTATATTGGTTTGGATGAAATCCAAACTTTGTGCTGATGTAATCTGTTAGAATCTCTACGTTCTATAGAAATTGACCTGTGCTTTTCACATATCTCTTTACTCTCTCTTTTGCAGCATAATACCATACAAGCAGTTTTGGAACGAGGCGAGAAACTAGACGACTTAGTGAGCAAGTCGGAAGGTTTAAGCATACAGTCCAAGGCATTCTACAAGACAGCGAGAAAAACGAATAGTTGTTGTAGTTTTACATAGATAGGCGTATATACTCATTCCAAATAATTAAATGTAACGTTTGTATTTATTTTTAAAAGTGATATATTGTTATGGTGTAATATCTGCAAAAGAGCTTATAGTTGTGGAAATATATGTTTATGGAATGATCTAGAACAGGGTGAAATATATCTGTTTTTTATCTCGTTAAGGATTGTTCGTGTGTAGTAAGTATCAGATTCAGTAATATGATGTGTACCTACTTATTTTTCATTCTCTTTCACGTAATTAAAACTGCCAAAATATTAAGATTTTATAGTTTTACGTATCCCACCTACGAGAGTTTATCCCTTTGCTCCGCCCCTGACCCAGTTTTAAATAAAAAATATTATCTTATTTATCTTTACGTCGCATAGTAACCTATTTTTGTAGACTCAGACTAGAAAATTTCTTGCCTGTATAATCTTTGGTAAAGAGTGAGCTATTTTATGACAATCAGTCGTGTGATGGATGACCGAAGTTAAGTTTAACGTTTGAGTTAAAGTTAAGATAACTCTCAGGAATAACGTGCCCATAACTATATAGGTAAAATTTGGTGTGATGTATCGCTCGCAGTTATGAGATAGTTATATCATCAACGTTATATCAGAAAGAAGTTTTGAGGAACAAATTTTGAAGTAACAAAGAGAAACCTTATGTACAAATAGTACAAGTTGGAGTGAGCGCGAGAGATTGTTCCGAACATACCCGTCGTCGGCTACTGCCGATGACCGAACAGCAATCAGCTGTTTGGGTTCCTTGGTGTTTCCAAAGAATACTCCATCCAACAAGAAGCGAAAGCACCTGTCGGCTCCTTTGATGTTCAGGGGACAGAAATATCGGTCGGAGAATGGTAGGGGTAATACTTCACACTACACTAAGAAAAGTAATGAGGAATTCGTTCAAAACTGTAGGAAATTTGAGTTACACTGAGAAACAAAGTAATAATTAAAACTATAGTGTTTTTAAGTTGATCTATTAATATGAATTGTATTTTTTTCTGTAAAATTTAATATAACCCATATATAAATTTTGCACTGATAAGTAAAAAGGTTTTAAGTTAAAAATATCGATTTTGACTAAGTTTTGTAAACTTATGTAAACGTGATGGATTTCTGATGCTTAGTTTAATTTAATAGTTAATTTCAAAATAGAGATTAAAATTTCTATCGATTTCTATTACTTTTTTTCGTACTAAAAACTTGAAAAATAGATATTTTTGACCCAAGACCTTTTTACTTAGGACAGAATTATACTTTCAAATTTTCTATTAACTTTGTCTTAGATTGATCATTTTTTTTTGTTTCCTTTTGAGAAATTTCTTTGAATGTCTATTGACCTCCAACACCACCATATTCTCGCTGCACGAGGAAACTCTGCGGCGGAGGCTAGAATGACTTTATTCACCTTCGATTTCTTTCTGTACATCTGAGGTTTCTGGAAACTCTGGTTGTACTGTACCAAATTCAACTCGCCTGGATATATCTCATCACATCTAGCATCTAATACTTGGGAATTAATCTATCAGCTGAAAACAATATCGAAGAAGAGGTAAAAGAACAAATAATTAAAGCCAGTAGAACGGCCGATGCCTAAACGGCACAATTTGGAAAAACAAACACGTAAGAGTGCAAAACAAAGGCCCAAATATATGTCAGTTATTAGGCCAGTTATGACTTATAAGGCTGAAACAAGACCAGATACAAGCAAAACACAAAAACATCTGGAGACCAACCAAATGAAGATCTTAAGAAGGATTGCTGGAAAAGTACTACAGGACAGGGTAAAAAGTGAGGAAATCAGCCGCATATGTGAGGTGGACAATATAAATACCTGGGTAAAGAAGAGTGGATTAAACATATAAGCAGGATGTTTGAATCAAGGATAGTAAGGGACAAGTCACCGTTAGGCAGAAGAAGTATAGGACGCCCAAGGAAAAGCTGTAATGACAATTTAGGGACAGAATGAAATGCACCGTTGAAGAAAAACAGGCAGAACTGCCTATATAAAAGGAAGAAGACATCAGATCTAGCATCTAGCCACCTTAACCTGTTTCTTATTTTGTTTCCAATAGGATCCACACCCAATTTTTTCGTATATACTGATTCCTAACATTATCTTTTCTAGTTATTCGCTAGTCCTAGTTATTAATAACTGCGGATTCAATACGGAACTTAACCTAACCCTAATGAAGCTCTGCTTTCACACAAAATTTTCCAGTTTCAGCTGCATTTGCTCTCTCTAATTGTTACCTTCTGATACATTTTTTATACCACTCTCACATATTCAGCCGGCACTCCTTTCCTACTTAGTACCATTAGGTTTCTGGTAACTTTGCTATATGCCTTCCCAACATTAATAAACACTATGTGCAAGTCTTTCTCTTCCACTCATAAGTTTTTCCCTCGGCTGTCATAAAATAAAAATTGATGTTGTGGACCTGCCTTGCATAAATTCAAAATGACCTTTATTTCTAGAACCGTACACTAAATTTATACTGTTGCAAATTAAATTAAACACTAAATAGCTATGTTTAAATTGTTTTTTTTTAAAAGCTTAATTAAAAATCTGGGAATAAATAATTTTAATAGATAGGTACGTATATGGAATCACATAAATGTTTAAAAAGAACTTTCTCTCATTGCCCTACCCCTACGATCGTTTACCTGCTACGATTTCTCGGTACTGAAAAGAGAATTATTTGTTCACGATCTAGTGGGGCGTCCCAGTACGAACCACACAAGAAAATCCACCTTTGCGTGGAGCCATCACAATGAGAGTTTATTTTAACAATAGATATGTTTAATAGTATTATCCTTTTTTCTACAATTAGAAAAGATTAAACAACACAATAATTTTACAACAAACAGCTGTAGGGGTTAGGTTGAGATATAAGAAATAATACATGAAACATGCCGGATCGTACATGCGCAAAGAAATTTGGATCGTGAAATAGTCGATGCTTTCGCTTCTTGTTGGATGGAGTATTCTTTGGTGTTTCTAAGTTGCTTTCAAACGGTAGATAGAAACAGGGTTGCCGGATTGGTGTGTTTTCCCAAAATTTTGGGTTAATTTGAAAGCGTCTATTGAAATTTTTCTAAGCAGAAATTGTAGTGGGATTTTTTGGGGGCGGAAAATTATGGATGATTTTAAGGGGTCATGGTAAATTAAATTTGCGAATGTACATAGAACTGTATATTATACTCCCATATAATCGAAGACGATAGGAACTATGAATTATTTCCATGGCCCTCGTTGATATTGTAGTATGAATTTTGCTTTACTGTTCTTCATTTGACTAGTAATTTATTAAAATGCGGCAACAATTTAAATTTGGGGACTTTGGGGTATTTGAGCTTCAATTTCAGGGAATTTCAGTTTCTAAGTGGGGGATTTATAAAATATCATCTGGCAACTCGGGATAGAAAGCTCAGTAGGTACTTAAAATAAAATTTCAACTTATATCGCTCGATTTGATTTTGTATAATTTTTAAAATTGTATTACCCTTCTATTCTTAATTATTAAATTACTAGCTTCTAAATTCACTTGATTTCTGTCTAAAAATAAGTCAAAAGATGAACCTAACCTTGCATAACTACAGAGTTATCTCATAACTTGAGGTTTAACGTCGCGTTATAAAGTGACCAGATAACTCAAGAACTGTCATGAAATAACGCAAAAAGTTAAGTTAAGTATGATAGATCACACCAATTCGATGGTTATAACATAACTACAGGATAACTTTACGTTAACGATAACTTCGGTCATCCATCACAGGGCAGAATGTTGAGAAAAGTTAAACCTCTTTCACAATATGTATACAATGCAGCTTTTGTTTCTAATAACGTCCACCACAGGGTGTTGTAAAATACGATGAAAAAACACAAATTTATTTTTACACCCTGTATAAATATGGGAGGTAAAACGTTGATATTTCTCAGAAATTATTGGTACAATAATTCCTTAGAAATATACCTATACCCGTACTTAATATCAAATAAAAATCATCAAAGTTCAATCAATGTTTCAGGAGAAAAATAGCTCCAAACTTATGGTACCTCATTTAAGGTGGTGTGTTAATTTTGAAGCGTAGTGAATATACACTCACCGGCACAAAATTCCGCCACCCAAAATGTTTGATTAAGTTTGACTATTTGTAACTTTATTATTTGTGCTCCGATTTTTAAGATTCTTGCACCAGTTTGTAGGTACATGTATTGAAATCGTTTCCGGTAAAACAAAAATTTTGCTTGCATGGCATTATACAAGGGTGAATGGAAGCGTTGTATTTTCTCCTAACTTTAAAAAATTCTGTGGAAAAATGGAAGAGCTGATTTTGTTTCATGTCATAGTATCCCGGAGACATCGCTGAAATTTTGTTTTTTGAATTATCCGAATATCTCTTTTCTTGTAAGAGCTGTACGATTTTTTGTAAATAAAACACTGATGTACTCATAAAATAGAGGTTGGATTGATAAGATTAGAATGGCCCGCATGCAGCCCAGATCTCAATCCTATTGAGCATTTATGGGATGAATTAAAAAAGCTATTCGCCGTCATCCTAGGCCTCCAGAAAATTTGGTACAGTTATGGCCCTGGTAGAGGAATATCGGGCTATTCCTCAGGTAAGGATAACACATCTTTATTCGATGCCAAACATATTGCGAGCAGTCGTTGCTGCAAGAGATGGACATACCCGCTATTGAACTGTTTTGTTTTGTTGTTCGTTTTGTTTTGTTAATTTTAGTGCGTTTGATATTTCTAATTAAAAAAATCATCAAAGCAGTGTTTTTATTTACAGCTCTTAGAAGAAAAGAGATATTTGGATAATTCAAAAAACAAAACCTTAGCGATACCTCCAGGATAATACAAATGGAGTATGAAACAAAATCAACTCTCCAATTTTTCCAGAGAATTTTTTAAAGTTAGGAGAAAATACAACGTTTCGATTCACCCCCGTATAATGCCATCTAAGCAAAAAATTTTTGTTACCGGAATAATAACAAACGACATCAATACATGTACCTAAAAACTGATGAAAGAATCTTGAAAATCGGAGTACAAATAAGAAAGTTATAGACTGTCAAACTTAATCAAAAATTTTATTTTATAGACAGTCGTATAAAACTACTATTAGAAAAATAATTGAAGTAATTGGTATCTTCATTTGAAATTGAACTTAAAAAAATTATCAGCAAGATGGATAACATGAATAAAAGCCAAACCAACCGAAAAGACATGTACATTTATTTTTTAATGCGTTTTAGATAAGTCAAAGAAAATTTTCGTGCAATATTAGTAACAATGAAGAAGTTTACCACACCCGAAAGAATTCAAGACGCAATCTTGAGCGGGAAATATTAGGCTAGCTGTATTTTGGAATTCAAACGCTATAATTTTAGTAGTTCCTGCCAAAAAAGGGTGCCATAATTACAGGTGAATTATTAGTTTATACGAGGGAAGCTGTGTACTCTGAAAACTAGGTCTAACAGATTAGGAAGAAGTAATGTTAGGGTGTTAATCTTCAATCAGGATAACGCATACAGTCCTAGTTCTTCCATTGCAATAACTATAATAATTCAAGTAGGCTTCGAATTAGTTGAGCATCCGCCATTTTCTCCATATTTGGCTCCCATAGGCAAACGACTGTTTCTAAAACCTGCAAATTGCATATTAAAATAATTTGTTCAAATAATTGTGTCCATTAAATCAGTGATTTGCAGAGGTCCAGCTATCGTACACATCTTAGAACATAGATGGGAAAATAAAAGTGAAGTATTTGCCAATATTTTATTAAGTGGGCCAGGTGTGGAACAAGGGATCACGCCCCGTATTTGGTATATTTTTGCATTTTTTGTTAGTTTTTAGCTTGTATCGTTGAGTAGCTAGGTCACTTTTATACCATTTGTTTTATTTAGTATTTTGTAAAATGCAGTAAATTAACAGGCTATTGATAAATCGACACTTGCGGGGAAATGCTGAGATGTGCTGTGGCTACTTATAAAAATATAAACAAAAGGCACGTGACTAAAGATACTTACGGAAATTACTTCAGGATTTCAGAAAACGAAGAATATTATATTAAATAGTTGTCGCTGTAAAAATGCCCTAAAAATAATTATAAAACAAAATTCTTCCTATGTTTAGCATTGATCCCCAAGAATTGAGGTTCTCATCTGACGTCATGCGACAGCGGATGTCGAACTTCCTAGTTCCGTATAATTATAGTTGGCCCAAGTGTATGCTTTTCTATTTCTATTCATTTAGTAGTTTCATTCATTATACCTAGGTAGAGCATACCTAGTTCCGTATAATTATAGTTGGCCCAAGTGTATGCTTTTCTATTTCTATTCATTTAATAGTTGTCGCTGTAAAACTGCCCTAAAAATAATTATAAAACAAAATTCTTCCTATGTTTAGCATTGATCCCCAAGAATTGAGGTTCTCATCTGACGTCATGCGACAGCGGATGCATGCGCAAGAGCATACCTAGTTCCGTATAATTATAGTTGGCCCAAGTGTATGCTTTTTTATTTCTATTCATTTAGGTGTGTCGTATTACTCGTATTTATACAAAAAATATCATTATAGCGGGCATTAGTCGAACATATAAAAAAAATGAAGAACATGGGGACTCTTATAACAATGTGAACGCATTTCGGCATTGAGATAATTAAATTTTATATCAAATTAGTCGAATTCGTCCAATATTGACTGGAGATTCGTCCTTCCTAGAACTGTACGTTATAGAGAAATAATGTTTGAAGAAAGGGCTGGTTAACTCGGGCGGTAGGATGTCTGACTTCAACGCAGAAGTCCGGGGATCGAATCCCAGCACTGGCGAGGAGATGTATACATTTTTAAAAATATCTATAGGCCCTAGGTCGACTCAATCTGAATAAAATGAGTACCTTCGGTAAAACCAGGGGTAATAATAGGCGGTTTAAGCGTAGCCCCAGAGATAGCAGACTACCCTACTATAATCCCAAATATAAAAGGGAGGCTATTATTATTATGTTTAAAGCAAATGCATTATTTGAGGGTAGGTGCAGGTTCTTTTGTGTTAAGTAGTTATAAGGGAGAATAGCGACACACCTTCACTTGACGAAGTCACGCAACATAAGCGTGGCCTTAATAATCATGACACTTTGCATTTAGAAATATGAAACAATATAAACAATAGTCCTACATCTTTGTGTGATGCTCAATCTTGTTATTAACGCATTGTCTAGGAAAACTTAAGTCGATGTATTGAATCTGATACAAAAAACTATTAAAACTATTATTAAGTAATAAATGTGAACTGTAAAGAGATTTTTCTACTTGCGTTGATTTGATTGCTGCTCAGATGGTTATCTATGTATTATATTATTTTTTAAAATGTATAAGGAATTGTGTAAAATAAATATTGTTTGAAGTAGATTTTGTTAAATATCGAATCCAAAAGCACAACCAAATTTTTTGTTCCTACAGGTGCACAAAGAGACATAGTGACTGTTTGAGCCCAATCCTCTTCAATTTAATCATGGATGAAATCATCTAAACTGTCAACAAAGGAAGAGAATACAGAATGGGAAACAAAGTAAAAGTAGGTATGTATATCTAACAGAGTAAAAATACTCTGTTACGCAGACGACGCAATATTGATAGCCCAAAATGCAAAGCAAAACAATTTAATATGACAATCTCACTCAGAAAATTAAAACAATCATAATCGGCAAAGAACCGGAGACCTGGACAAAAAATGAGAGATGAAATACAAAAAGCAAATAACACTACATGGCGAAGCCCAGGCACGGATCTAGAAATTCATAATAGGGGGGGCCAGACTTACCTCAAATACAAATATTATATTTTCCAGATTTAGCCATACGACTCACACTTACTCTAAGGATAAAATACACTATACAGGGTGTAACAAAAATACAGGTCATAAATTAAATCACCTATTCTAGGACCAAAAATAGTTCGATTGGACCTAACTTACCTCAGTACAAATGTGCACATAAAAAAAGTTACAGCCCTTTGAAGTTAAAAAATAAAAATCGATTTTTTTCAATATATCGAAAACTATTTTTGAGATTTTTTATTGAAAAGGGACATGTGGCATTATTATGGCAGGAAAATCTTAGAAAAAAATTATAGTGAAATTTGTGCACCCTATAAAAAATTTATGGGGGTTTTGTTCCATTAAACCCCCCCAAACTTTTGTGTACGTTCCTATTTAATTATTATTGTAGTACTATTAGTTAAACACAATGTTTTAAAAACTTTTTTGCCTCTTAGTACTTTTTCGTAAAGTCAGTTTTTATCGAGTTATTTTGAATATTTGTTAAATCCACCACATATTTGTATATGGTTAAGTACGATTATGGAGACTTGGTAATAATATGAAAATTTATTTATGATGTACATTTTTAGGTATATTTTGAACCACATTAAAAAAGAAGCCACATCTCGATAAAAGGTGCCTTATCGAAAAAATATAAAGAGGCAAAAAAGTTTTAAAAACACTGTGTTAAACTAATGATACTGCAGTAATAGTTTAATTCGAACGTACACAACCATTTGGGGGGTTTAAAGGAACAAAACCCCCATAAAATTTTTATGTAAACATATTAAAAAAGAAGCCACAACTCGATAAAAACTGTTTTATCTCAAAAATACTAAGAGGCAAGAAAGTTTTAAAAATAGTGAATTTAACTAATGGTACCACAATAATAATTTAATTGGAACGTACACAAAAGTTTGGGGGGTTTAAGGTATCAAAACCCCCATAAAATTTTTATGGGGTGCACAAATTTTACTATAATTTTTCTTCAAGATGATGCTGCCATAAGAAGGTCCATTTTCAATAAAAAATCTCTAATAGTTTTTGATATATTCGAAAAAATCGATTTGCATTTTGTAACTTCAAGGGGCTGTAACTTTTTTATGTGCATATTTGTACTAAGGTAAGTTAGGTTCATTCGAACTATTTTTGATCCCAGAATATATGATTTAATTTATGACCTGTATTTTTGTTACACCCTGTATAATCCCAGATACCTACGGTATCAAAAGGATTGATAGACAATTCACGACTATTAATCTCACTGGTTGTTCTTTACCATAAAGATTCACCTTTCTACCATCAATGGGTAGGTACGCATGGGTTATGGATTAGCTAGTAAAATACAAATTTTTATATCTTTATTGTATCACAAATTTGAAACGTGACTTTTCATGAGATAAGGTTTATACCCAGTGTAATGTATTTGCATTTTAAAATATAATTTTTATTATTCTGTGAATCGAGAAAAATATTTCCGTTGTTTATGGTTCCACCGGTACCCAAACAAATGCGCCTGCAGATTATTTTTTAGATAAGGGTGTTTTATTAGATTTTATGGATTCTTTCAATTCTTTAGAAGCGGTTGTCGTGTAATTTAGTGTTGTACTGATGGTTTAAAGTTTAGAGTTAACAGAAAAAAATAATAAATACTTAGACTAAATACAATAGGGGAGTCCATGGACCCGTTGACCTCCACCTGTTTCCGCGCTTGGTGAAGCCGACATATTAACACTGAGGTGAAGTCAAGAATTTATAAAGCCAGTGTAAGACCAATAATGACATATGCATCAGAAACAAGACCCGAAACAGCCACAACACAAAGAGTACTAGTACTGGAAACGGCAGAGATTGAGAGTTCTGAGAATAATTACAGAAAATAAGCTGAGAGATCGAAAAAGGAATGGGCATTAGAAGAAAATGCAACGTACAGTCTTTTTGTCTTTTGATGTTTTCCGTCTTTTACGCTATTTTGCCGGTTTTTAGCGCACTCATCACTGTATACCTAGGTCACACTATCAAACTAGGCAAACAAAACCAAATGGCACAGATCACTAGAAGAATTAGAATGACTTTGGCAGCAGTAGAAAGACTCAGTGATGTGTAGAAAAACAAAGATATACCAATAAATCTTAAGAATAGGGTATTCAACAGTTGTATTGTAGGTACCAGTTATTACCTATGAAATGGAGACCGTGACACTTACAGAGTTATCAGCCAATAGATTAAGAACGACACATAGGGCCATCGAACGAGCTATGTTAGGAATATCTCTGAGGGAACATATACGAAATGAGGACGTGCGAAGCAGGACGAATGTGGAAGATGTAATTAAAAGAATTGCGCAAATGAAATGGAACTGGGTAGGACACTTGGCAAGGCAAAACAACGAAAGGTGAACGAAAAACCAACGGGAAGACCAGAAATGATGGCTAGATGAGATCAAAGCAAAAGTGAGGAGAAACTGGCACCAAATAGCACAATGCAGAGAAGGGTGAAGAACTCATGGGGAGGCCTTTGTCCAGGAGTGGATCCAACAGGCCGAAGAAGAAAACATTTTGTTAAAAATGTTAGTTTACTTCTGCTTGCGGGCTCTCCGGCTGGAAGCCTGTGGTATTTTGCTATTCCTTCCAACTGTAATTACGCACTGTTTCCTGCTTATGGAGGAAAAAATGCCGTCCATAACAAACAACAACACCAATCTACAAAATTTTGTTTTCGCTTAAAAATGTCATTAGTTTATCTTCCACATCAGCCAAATTGCCTGTAAAATTTTCCAGTCTTATTTGACGATTGTTGAGAATATTTTGCAAGTGACATCAAGTATAATATTAAATTTACGTAATGTAAACTATCAAGTAACGTAAAAATTATCTGTCAAATCTGAATTTTAAAAGGTCAAGTCAACATGTATAATTAATTAAGCTTCCTGTATTTGCGTAACTTCAAGATAAGAGTATGTGAGCGTGGGCTTTGTTTTTAATTACCAGATTAGATAATACAGTTGTTAGTCATTTTCTGTGTATGTCCTAGATAATTGATGAACGGAATATAACAAGTGTTTATTAAGACAGAAACGCATTAGAGAATCGCGGACGCTACTCGTCGCGAACAAGACGGTAAACGACTTGAGATTCTCATTAAAGATTGAATCAAGTCCTCGTCCCGTCCGCGACTTCCAAATGTGTTCATGAACAGGACCCCCGCTACCATATGTGCAAACTGTGCAATGCACACGGGCGCCAAAACACAGGGTCAAAAATTACAAAAATAAACAAACAAAACTTATTTTAAAATAAAAGTTGAGACAGTTGAGTACAAAAGTTGAATACAAAATGTTCAATTTATTTGTGGAATTATTATTTGGCATGACGTTTTATTTCATATAAATATTGTCACCAAACAAATGCAAAGTGCTACAATAGGGCTTTTTATCGATTGTCATTTGTTTCGAGCTTCTGTCATATGTTTTATAATCTGTGTATAGTATTAATATACACGAATTATACGACATATGACAGAAGCTCGAAACAAATGACTGTGAATGAAAAGCCCTATTAATATTAAAGTTTGCCAAATCTACCTAAAAAATTTAGTTGATCACTTCCAGCAATATAGATCTGACAATCATTTCAAGAAATTCTTGTAAAAGCGAAGGAAGTGGTCTCTCTTGAAATTGAAGAAGACTTTTCACCGTTACCAACGTTTAAAAGGAAATTTAAATCAAAACTGTTTGGATATGAATATCGAGTTGAGACCCGTCATGATACAAAAACCGCCTTTAAAATTAGTTTTTTTTTTAAATTTTAGATCAAACTTTAAGCTCTCTAAAAATGATAATATTTTCGGATAGAGACATATTCAAACTAAGGGACAGCGATCTTTTAAAATATTGTTCTTTCCTTGAAGAACGACCGACAGATCAGAATAATAAGGATATAGACCCCAATGATTTGTTTAATGAAATTAAAGCGTTAAAGTTGTTTTCATTGCATGATGTTACTAACTGACCTATTACGTATTTTACAATATAAAGGAAAGTCGCCAATTATGGAATACCATTTTGTTTTGGGGATATAAAATAATACCTTTATAGAAATGAAAACAATTTAATGTTATGACACATCAGTCATATATTTCTATGTAGTAATTAAAAGCCTTCTATTAAATATCTTGATTAACAAAAAAAAATCGAACAAAAAAACAAAATCCCAAATGAGTAACCAAATATGGAATAGGTACCCATATATGGAATATAGGCATAAACCAACATATCAATAACAAAATAGACATAAACATCTGAGATCAAATAAATTTAAATAAGAAAATTGTGAAAAAATGAAAGAAGTGGCTTAATTCACTTGCAGACATCACAGATCCATGTATGAAACTCTGGACCAGCACAATCATAATGAGCCCACGCATTATACACTTAATCCACTATTCCATAATTAGGCACCAACAACTGTCCATATTTGGATTTGTACATGAGTTCAAACTAGTATCAACATTTTTTCAAGTCGTAATGTTTGAATTACAGGTCATAAAATATCAAAATAAAGGTACTATTGATATACGCCATATATCTGTATCCATGCATAATAACCAATAATACTCGTTGAATATATTTACCTTTGAAATTTTCTGCAAGACGATAAAACAAAACGCGCCTGTCATCCACGTATCGTTCGCGCATCTGACACAGAGGTGTGAATACGATAATAAAGAGAGCGACTGAAATAGAGGATGGTCTTGTAGTGCTGTTCCAACTTATATTTTCGGAGAAATCAAGGAATTCCATATTAGGGCACTATTTCATATTTGGTTACTTTCCTCTATAATTGAAATCAATTTAATCTCCACCCTTCGAAACGTACGAATTTCACCAAGAATTCTTTTGACATTACCTGTATCTGTAGCTTCTGGCGAGCGATCTTTTTCAAAGTTAAAAATCATCAAAAATTATTTAAAATCGACAATGCTTAAGCAAGCTTTTCTGGGTTGGCAATAATAGTAATTGAATAAGGAATTTTTGATGTTATATATTTTAGCGATGTACTTAATAAATTTGCAACAGCAAAGTCTAGAAAAATATCGCTATTACAATAGCTATTTTTTATTTTTCTCTTGTACCTAGCTATTATTTTTGATTTTATAACGAAGGTACCTAGGTATTTTTGATCAGAAATATCTGCATTTTTGTAAACTATTTAAGAGTGTAGGAGCAAAATTTCGGGCCAATGCTTCTTACATGCATTCATTTTTTTTCGTATACTGATAAAACTAATAAGTATATTTGAAAAATTTAAACGCAGAATGAAAGATTGCATTATTACCGAGGGCTGAAAATACCTGAAAACTTCTACATATAATGTTTATTTTAATAAGTTACAGTAAAGAAAAAGAAGAGAAAATAGAGTGTGATTTTTAATTTCAAATGTCTCCCTTAAAAGAAACTGTATGTTTATTCTAAGGGACTTTCGGCCCTCGGCAATAATGCAATCTTTCATTCTGCGTTTAAATTTTTCAAAAATATTTAGGTATTATTTTTCTCAGGATTCGAAAAAATTATTGCATTTAAAAAAATGGTCTGAAATTTGGGTTGAAATTTTGCGCCTACGGTCTTAAGTATAAGTAGAAAGTAGTACTTATGTATATGTAGACATGAGGCAATATATTTCTATTTATTTCTAAAAAAGATGTGATTTTTACTTTTGGGTTATTTTCTAGTACCTATTTTATAAACAACGTGTCTGATGAAGATTAAAAACAATGTAAAGAATCTGAGCTAGACTAGTCCGCGACTTTCTAATGTCTTTCTGCCTTTATTGTTGAATTAAGAATGAAGTTTTGTATTACGTGATTAACAACGTTATGTTGTTTAAAAATGCATAATACCTAGGTACCTATATCACTTTGATCAATAACATTCATTATCAATGGAAATGATTCCAAAAGATTAGTGAAACATTTGTATGATGAGTTGTAACTTTTTTGGGAAAGTACTATGCAAATAAACTAAAGGAATTTTAATTAAGGGGGCCAGACGTAAAAGGGTTTAAGTGCAGTTTTGATAGTTCTTAGATAATCAGCTTCAAAGTTGTTTGAGTTTTATAACTTATAGGAGTCATTAAACTAAAATATGTCTGGTGTACATTGTACTAAAAAAGTGATGAAAATTTAAGGGTATATTATTATCTACTCTTACTATATCCTTCCTTTTTTTTGAATTATTAAAAAATGTACTTGAATCGGTACATGGTGTTAATAAATGTTACTGGTAAAACGTTCAAGTGCAGATATTAACTGCATATTACTAATCATTTTTGCCCCAGCTGTTATCCACAGTGTAACTATTGTCCTTTTCATGAGCATTTTTCAGTGCGTAACAAATGATAGGAAAAAGGGTAAGTCCGTGATAATACACATTTATGACATTTATTCTAACATGACATTTTAGTTAAATCTGACAGTTGTCACATTTTACTTTCAATTTGGAATAAAAACAAATCAAATGTGTTTCTTGCATTTATAAAATGGTATTTTCTTTGATTTATCTAGTCTTATAAATTATACAGATTATATTTGTAATATTATCTAATTAAAAAAATATATTTTTTTATTATGGCGCCATCTATAGACAACCAGAATAACTAGAATAAATGTTGTAAATGTCTGTAATCTCGGACGTGCCTTTTTTTCTGTCACATACAATTTAATGCGTTAGAAAGAAATCAAAAAACTGACGCACTGAAAGATGATCATGAGAAAAAGAATACAACCGGCACGTTGCATAATACTTAATTAGTCTTCAAAATTGGTCACAAATCTATTATTTATTTACTTGAAATTAATCCTGTATTAACATGTGTTTACACTACACATTATAGAATACTAAAAATAGTTTTGTGGTAAAATGGTTCAAGCGCACTTAAACCCGTCATTACTATTTGTTTTTACAGAGTACTAAAAATAGTTTTGTGGTAAAACGGTTCAAGCGCATGGTTAAACCTGTTTAGTACCAAAGCAAACTGCAATTGTTTTCAGTGAACTAAATGTAATGGCGATAGATGGCGTCTGTAAGGCGAAATATGCTTAAATCGTTTTACCACCAATATCTAATACCATGTAAGTATAATCTGTACTTAAGAGTAAAATTTTAAAAAAGTGCACTTGAACCCTTTTACTTCTAACCCCCTCAATTATTAAGGAGGGAGGGTATGGTTTGAAAATTTAGATTTTTTTATCATTTTAAATGAAAGTGCATAATTTTAAGAATACTATCCGAAAATTTCAGATTTATCGGAACAATATTACCGAAAATATGGCATATTGAATATTCCTATTTTCGACTCACTTTGCAGCAGTTTCGTGCCAGTGCGCTTAAGCGTAGTGAGAAACGTTCAACTGCTGTTCCCATTCTCTTTTGTAAACTACTCCGCGATTCGAAAACATATTCCGGGTGCATCACTTTACGATTTGATAGACAAAAGACATTGAAAAGAAAAATTGTCTAAACTTAAACATGTTTTTCTCTAAACTACTTTTTTCAAAGGCGGTGGACATTGCAACTCAAAAACTACTTGACCCATCCACCTGCATTTTTGCATAGATTTTCTTTAGACATTTAGGAGATGGATATAAAGGGGGAGTCTTATCTTCACTCTTATGAATCGGCTAGATTCTGCAAAGAAAGACATTATGGGGATGACCGGATTATCTCAGCCTATTTTATATATAGGGCAGTTAGAGATATAATGCCACAGACTCTGACTGCAGTTACAGAATACAAAATCATGAAAATTACCAGAAGAAAGAATTTAGAAGGATTGGGGCCTCTAACCCTAAATGGTACACATCTAAATCCAGTGAGTCAATTAAAGTACCCTGGGGCAAGGTTTACTTGGAATCAACATACAAAATGAATAAGCAAGGGAGCAGTGACTATGTTAATGGTAACAAGATGCACTTACGGAAAAATGTAGGGTTTAAAACTGGTCATGTTATATAAATTTATAACATAGTAGTAAAATCAACAATTACATATAATTGTTGATAATTAAGAAGCAACATTAATGTGTCATCAATATTTTTATTTTTTGAAAGTTCTGCGAACTTTCAACAGTGCGTCAGCAGTACGACAGTGACATTATACTATCTTCTTTTTCAAGTGCCATCTCCGCGACGGAGGTCGGCAATCATCATAGCTATTCGGACCTTGGAGACGGCTGCTCTGAAAAGTTCGTTTGATGTATAGCTGGTTCCAAAAAAAACTGATACGACTCTTAAAGCGTATTTTGTAGAAAATTGAGCAGTGTATTTTGAAGGATAAATACTTATTATTTACATACTGTCACTGTCAAATCTTAAAATTTGTTACATAACTTATTCTGTTCAACCACAAAAAATGGCTCCACATGCTGGCAAAGAAGTAAAATCAAGAATTGTAACGAAATTAGATGATGGTTGGTCACTATCTGCCGTGGCGAACCATTTTAACGTAAGCAGAACAACCGTTTTTAATATTAATAAAATATGGAGAGAACAAGAAACTCTCGAAAGAAAGCAAGGTTTGGGAAAAGACAATTTCATTGTTCCTTTCACGCAGATGGACCGAAGACTACAAGCTGTTATCACTGCTGATGGAGATAATACAAAATATTAATTTTATTTTTACATACATAAATTTAGTAGGGTTTTGGTCTTCCAGACATTCGCTTTCTTTCGAGAGTTTCTTGTTCCCTCCATTTCTTATTAATAGAAAAACTGTGGTTCTGCTTATGTTAAATGTTTTGCTGCCTCTGATAGTGACCAGTTATCTTTTAATTTGGTTGCAATTCTTGTTTTAATATACATATTGTTGAGTTAAGTCGTTTGTTTTATTCCTTAATAATAATAAAAATGATAACAACAACCCTATTTTATGTAAAAACTATCATTTATATACTCTCTATAAAATGCAGAAATTCAAAATAATATAAAAATTTAGACCTTAATAATTATTACAAAAATTTATATATTTATGTAATCAGTTGTTTGTTTATTTTAACTGACTTTGACATTCTGTCATAATAAATATATAATGTCAGACCAACCAAATACACTTCTCAAAATAATCAAATCTTAGTAAGAGTCGTATCAGTTTTTTTAGGAACCAGCTGTACATCCGTACTATTTTCTCAGGTTGCGCAGCTCAGATTATACTATAAAAAACAGTAATTATCATAGACATATTAAGGATAGACAAGGAATACTGAGAAAAAAAGCGTAACGCGCGGGCAGTCGATCGGTGGTTTATCTCTTTTAACCAAACGATCCCGCGCATGTGACAAAGATGGCTAGACCACTCAAAGTGAATATTGACCAATGGCGTCCTTGATATTCGCGTTACACCTCGATGCACAGAGTGGCCCATGTCTTGCCCAATCTATTTAGTATTATATCTATGATTACTATACTCATAGGCGCGCTAAATGTTGCTAAGTCAGTAAAGTTCGATTTGTTGTTATAGATAATCGATTTTTCGTAGTTCCAATGTGACACAAACCCTAGGCATGGGATAAAAAAGTTTATTTGAAGAAGGTGTCTTTTTGTTCTTCTTGATGGCGGTACGGGCTCGTTTTTGCAATATTTTATTTAATTATAGAGTAATTTCCACATATGTACTAACATATTTCTCAAGTTGGGCTCTGTACCGCCATTCTTTACTATATTACGAATATGTGTGCCAAATATCTCGACAAAATATTCAAAATTAAATCTTGGAACGCGTTTTTCGCGCGCTAATGTTGCCTGTTACACTTTTGATAATTTAATGTTAAACTGACGAATTTTCTTTGTTAAAGCGAGATTAACTTGTCAATTTGTTCGAAGAGTAAATATTTATTTGATAAATAAATAACAAGTCTTATTTGACGTTGGTGAAAATTAGATGTCAGTTTTATTGATCGAATAACTTTATTCATTGAATAAACTACTATTCGTCATTGGTGAAACTGGCCATAAATAGTATCAACTAGGATATAATTATTTAATGGTAAAAATAAAAGAAACTTTTAATAAACAAACAAACTTATATTACAGAACATTTATCCATAAGAATTTGCCTTATGTTTAGGTAAAAATTGAAAGTTTTCTGGGACTTTACCCAACAGCATTTCACTAATTTTGATCCAATCTGCAGCAGCAGGGGACGCCATTAAAGTCTCTAGTTCGTCCCTCCCTTTAAAATGGGGAGGCCTTTCATTTATCTTCTGAGGGGGTGTTTCCAACAGCCCTACTGGTATGTATCTATACAAAAACGACAGCCATTCCAACAAGAATCTTCTAGTATTTTCTACTCCTGTGTTATCAGATCCCCAATGCTCAAGTCCATAGTTGGCATATTTCTTTATAATATCAAACCTTAAAAAATAAATAAATTTTTTAATTTATTAATGTTTTGTATTTTGGTAACGGCATAAATGACATTTATTGACTTCGAAAAAGCATTTGATAGTGTGGAATACTGGGCAATAAAGAATTCTCTACAAAACAGCTGAATGGACTACAGATATACTGACTTAATTACAAATATATATAATAAGGCAACAAACAACTATTACGCTAATGAATCAAACGGAGCTTATTGAAATAAACAGAGGAGTAAGACAAGGAGATACCATCTCCCCCAAGCTATTCAACCAAGCGCTAGAAGATGTGATCAAAGAACTACACTGGGATGGCGTGGGTATAAACATAAACGGGCAATATCTGAATCACTTACGATATACAGTATGTCCCTGTAAGTTGTATCCATATGGAAAACTTTTTTATTATTAATTTTACGAAAAAAAGTTATTCTTTATAAAAAGCTCTGCATGGTCCAAAACCTAAGATTTAACCATCAAGTATCAAATTTTTTGAATATTATACGAGGTATGTCAAAAAGTTTGAATTTCACTCAAGAGTAAAGTAGCTTTATTTTTCGTAATATTGGAAATTGCTATAATGAAAAGTTGTTTGGGATTAAAAACTATATTCTAATATGCAATTACATCCTTCTAATTGAAAAAAAAAAATTTGAGAAATTATGGATAACTATCATTATTTTTACAGTTATTTCAATTCTGATAACTCTTTTATTATTAATTTTACGAAAAAAAGTGATTCTTAATGGTAGGGGAGCCCAAGCGGGGATTTTTGCAGTTACTCGAGCGCGTCAGATTAGCATATGGGGGAAACCTGGTACCCTGCAGATGTACCTCTACCATATATTGGCTCTTAACACAGGGGAGTTCGTTAAGGGGGGCCCGAAAAAAAAATCTCTCCTTAAAAAAACTCGAAATTGTCAGATTAAGGTAAGGTAAGTTAAGTACATGCAAAAGAGTGTATATTTAAAAAATCTGACGATTTGAGCCGGGCGTAAGGAAATGGGTGAGTCCCAAAATTTCACAAGAAAAAAGCGAATATTTCGCGAAATGAATGACAGATCCAAAAACTAAAAAATATGTGCCCAATATTTTTTAAAAATCTATCGAATGATACCAAACACGACTTCCCACGGAGAGGGGTGGGGGGTAAATTTAATATTTTAAATACGAATCCCGCGATATTTCGCGAAATGAACATCAGATCGAAAAACTGTAAAATACACTTATTCCGTATTTTTGAAAAATCTATCGAATGGTACTAAACACGACCCCCCATGGATGTGGGGTTACTTTAAAATCTTAAATAGGAGCCCTCATTTTTATTGCAGATTTGGATTCATTACGTAAAAATAAGTAACTTTTATTCGAAACATTTTTTCGAATAATGGATAGATGGCGTTATAATCGGAAAAAACGATTGTTGGAAATGGAAAATTAAATTAAAAAATGTCAAGCGCCCACTAAAATGGAAAACTTTACTTAACTTTTTTTGGTTTTAGGACCTACTCTTCACAACTCAATATGTCCCCAAAGCGCTCGAGTGACTGCACATTTAGCATACTTTGCTCCCCTACCATAATAAAAAGTTCTGAATGGTCTAAAACTTAAAATACAACCATCTTATATCAAATTTTATCAATTTTATACGAGGTATTTCAAAAAAGATAAATTTAGATCAAAAGTAAAGTACCTTTATAGTTTAGAATGTTTCAATTAGAAGGATGTAATTACATACTGAAACATAGTTTTTAATTCTAAATAACTTTTCATTATAACAATTTTCAATATTGTGAAAAATAAACGTATTTTACTCTTGAGCGAAATCCATATTTTTTGACATACCTCGTATAAAATTGATAAAATTTGACAAAAGATGGTTGTATTTTAGATTTTAGACCATGCAGAACTTTTTATTAAGAATCACTTTTTTTCGTAAAATTAATAATAAAAGAGTTATCTGAGTTAAAATTACTGAAAATAATGTAGGTTACCCATAATTTTCCAAAAAAAAAAATTTCAATTAGAAGGATATAATTGCATACTAGAATACAGATTTTAATTCCAAACACCTTTTCATAATAGCAATTTTCAATATTGTGAAAAATAAAGCTACTTTACTCTTGAGTGAAATTCAAACTTTTCGAAATACCTCGTATAATATTAAAAAAATTTGATATTTGATGGTTAAATCTTAGGTTTTGGACCATGCAGAGCTTTTTATAAAGAATAACTTTTTTTCGTAAAGTTAATAATAAAAAAGTTTACCATATGGATACAACTTACAGGGACATACTGTATATGATGATATTGTATTAATAACAGAAAAAAGTGAAGAATTACAAATAATGATGGAAGAACTAGATAGAGAATCGACAAAGATAGAACTGAAGATGAATTACAGTAAAACAAAAACCATGACTAACCAACAAGAACTAATAATTACAGTGGAACAAACAAGAATAGAACAAGTAAAAGAGTATGTATATATATTGTTATATAATTTATGGGAAAAATTTAGAAAATTAATTTATGTCAAAGACCACGAGATCATAGATTTTCATCGCCCTGTATATGGCGAAAAATGGTAAATAGTATAATTTAGTTAGTAAACAGTGTTTCGTGGAAAGAGGAAAAGTTCTGTATTAATAATTCTATGAACGGACTTATACAATTAATACGGTCGGATTAGAAAGTGCATGTCTTCGCTTTGGAATGGACAATGGAACGCTTGTAAATGCTTCTTAGAAGGAAAGACGGTAAACACAATTGTTGAGTTTTAGAATATAAGGTTTTTTGTTTAGCATGTAGAAAAACAAAAGTAATTTTGGTATCTCCTGGAATTTGACAAGACGGGAAAGTTATATACAAAAATAATTTGTTCTTAAGAAATGAAAGTAGGGATGTAATGTGTAGAGAGGATGTTTTGTGATTGGCGAGAGAGACGGATGGAGGGAGAATAGAGTGTTTGAGTCTGAGTTTGAGGAGAAAAAAAAGTTTCACTGTGTAATTGAGATCTGGAGAGAGCAGTCCAGTTTTTTTTAAGTAAGAAGTATGTGTAAAGTGGTGAAGTTGGTGGCCGTATAAGCAGAATCGTGTTGAAACGAAATCGTTGAGAGTTGAGAAGTTCAATCTCCTCGTGTCCGAAGAGATTCCTGTTTCTGTCTGGAACGAGTAGCCGGTTGGTATCAATTTGCACAAGATATCGAGCAGAGAGAAAACTGAGGAGAGATTTCGAACGACTGCTGTTGTTTGTTTGTAAAGCAGTTTGGACGAGAAGGATCGTTCGCAGCATCCGAGGAGCACGTGTGGGAGAATCGAGGACTACACAATCCATGAGAAGAAGTAAAGAAGAGAAAAAAGGTTAGTCAGATTATTTGTGAAACGGAGAGAGTTGTTTTATATCACATATACCATATTTGTTTATTTTTTATTGAACAGTTCTACAGCATAATTTAGTCATTCATAAATCCAAAGAAGAAATAAGTAATCTATTCAGAAAGTGAAAAGTGAATTTCGTTTTTTTTTTATATAATAGTAAGAACAGTCTAACGAATTATTTAAATGAAAATTTTGTTAAAAAAGGAGATGGCAGAATTAAAGATTAATTTATCAGATAAGAAATAGTTGTAACAAAATTGAGTTTTAGCATACATTTAAATCTTATATTTATGGTATATTGGATAAATAAATAATATTTATAGAGTTTATATGACATTGAGTACCTATATATATTTTCCCTGTTTTGTCCTGAATCAAGTAAGCAACTAGAGATACTAGAAGCCACAAACCAAAGGTAATACATTAAAATAAATTAGTCCTGAGAATAAATTTTATTGGAAAGTTTTATTTAATTTTGATTGTGTTTTCCATAAGTAGTAATTAAAATAATTAATTAATTAATCAAAATAAGAATATGCTGATCAATCTCATAACAGAGAGAAAATTCAGAGCATAACAATATCTAGGACAAATCACTAGAATAAATAAAGAAAATCAGATCGATGAAATAAAGAGAAGAATAAGATTGGCCTGGGCATCACTCGGAAAACTGTCTTACATGCTAAAGAACAGAAAATACCCACAATACCTAAAAACAAGAGTCTTCACAATTATTGAATTGGTAGTGTACAAACAGTTAATTGAATATTTAGACCACAATAAAATAATTACTCAATCCCGACATGGTTTTCGCCAGAACTATTCAATCGAAACTGCTTCAATTGAGCTTGTACAATATGTCCATGAAAATATTGATCAGAACAACTACTTAGTGGGCATATTTTTCGACCTAACCCGTGCATTTGACACGATTAACCATAACTACTTATCAATAAAACTTGAAGCAATGGGTATTCGAGGTCCAATTCAATCTTGGATTAACTCATATATGTCTGGCAGAACACTCAACATGCAGGTTGATGATGAGTTGTCTGATGAGTTTAGTACTCCTATTGGAACTCCGCAAGGTGGAGTATTAGGACCACTTTTATTTCTCCTCTACATAAATGACCTACCTTTAAGTATAACAAATGGACGTGTTTTTATATGTGCAGACGACACAACAATTGTAATTGTAGCTGATGGTTTAGATGAGTTGCATAAGAAAATACAAATAACCATGAATGAATTCATTCATTGGTGTCAAATAAACTACCTTCTTATCAATGAAAATAAGACCATTTTTATCCAATTCACATCTCCACTTAAGGAAGGTGACAATATAACCTTAACATTAAATAATTGCAAATTTGAGACTGTCGAACACACTAAATTCCTTGGAATGGAATTAGATTCCAAATTAAATTTTAATCATCAAATTGACTCTCTCTGTAAAAAACTAAGTAAACTCTACTTTGCTTTCAATAGTTTGAAATCAAATTTTTATCAATCTTACCTACTTAACTTGTACTATGCATTTGTATACTCCGCCATCAGCTGCAATATAATTGTGTGGGGCAGAGCTACGGAAATTGGGCGAATATTCGTCCTCCAAAAGCGATTCATTCGCCTAATTTTTAACTTAGATTACAACGAATCTTGTAGAGATACGTTTAAAAAGAATAATATTATGACCTGCACATGCATCTATCTTTTCAAACTATTAACCTACACTTTTCTTAATAAGAATAAGTTTCAAATAAATAGTGATGTCCATAATTACCACACGAGAAATAAAAGTGATATCCACCTAAACAAATTCAACCGATTTCAACTAAAAAAGTCTCCAATGTATGCCGGAGGACAATTTTTTAATTTGCTACCAAATTCAATAAAAGAAATATTGCATTTTAACAAGTTCAAAACCAGGTTAAAGTTGTTTTTAACTGAACATTGTTTTTACTCTCTAGGCGAATTCATTGGCTGGAACAATAGCTAGCAACTGATTCCGATATTTTTATACTTTTAACAATATTTTATCAGTCTCGTAATCTTGTTCTCTACTAAATGTTTATTACCATTAATGTTTTTAATAAGATAACTTTAGTTTACTTTAGTGTAGTATTTTTTAATAACCTACTTATTGTACTATAAGTATACCATGTTTGTGACTTGTCTTATGTCATGTAAATGATACAAAAAGATCAATAAATTTATCTACCTATCTATCTTCAATCAATGTATACTCCCTGTCCTCATATATGGCTCTCAGACATAGACGTTTACAAAGGAAAACATAGAAAAAATAGCAAAGACAAAGATCCATGGAAAGACAAATGCTGAACATTAAACTATCAGACAGGAAAAGAAACGGATGGATCCTTAACAAAACAAAAGTGAAAGATGTCTCAACCCAAGTAGCAAAGCTTAAATGGAAGTTCGCCGGACATATAGCCACCTAAGGCAGAAGGATGAAAGATGGACTAAGACTATTATGCCTTGGAGACCGTGGAACCACAAAAAAAAAGGGAAAGGCCACAGATGCAATGGTCAGATGACCTGAAGAAACACACTGGGTCAAAATGGATGCAAATTCACAAAGAAGGAAAATTAGGCCTATATCCAAGGATGGATGTATAGGGCTGATAAGATAGATAGATATTTTGATAACTATTTTCGAAGTGGAAATCAAAACGTCAAATACATTTAATTTCTAATTAATATTGTGCTTTATTCTTAATTATGTAAAATAGTAAATCAAACCTTTCTGAACTGGATATGTCCCAGAGCTTCTGCTCCTTTATTTCAGTGAATATCCAAGGTTTTATCAATGCTCCTCTTCCTATCATTACTCCTGCGACATGGGGAGCTGTTTCTTTTGCTTTGATATAATCTTCGTAACTAAGAACATCTCCATTGCCTAATACAGGTAATGGATCAGCTGCTTTTGCTACAGCATCTATATATTCCCAATTGGCCAATCTTGTGTACCTCTGCTCTCTCGATCTTCCATGAATTGTTAGGAGACTTGCTCCACAATCTCTCAACTTTGGTGCCTAAAAAATATAAAAAGTTTTTAACTTTGTGTCTGGACTATGATTTCAACTAGATAACCAATACACACAATATCCCACATTGGTATAAACTTCAGCCTCTTTTTCTGTTGTTTCCAGGGGTTGTATTTCCGAATTCAATTGAATTCTTTCATAGAGGAGTTAACTTGAATGAAAAATTTCATATACGAATCTGAATGTATATTTTTGAATGTCCTTTGAAATGTTATACAAATGTTATGCAAATTCTTCTCATATACATATGTATATGAGTAGAATTTGCACTGGCAACACTGCAAATTCGAACAAACAAAGCTTAAACCAAAAAAAAAGGAAGAATAATTGACAGTCTTACGTTTTACTTAACCAAATTTATGGTGAATTTGTCATCTAAAACAATTCGTTTCTTGTAAATTATCTGAAAGAAGTAAAAAAGGGAAAGAAATATGATTGTTCAGTATAGGCTGAACAAAAGAAGAGCTGACCGGATTTATTTAGACACATCAATGTAAAAATATTGTATACAACAACGATTAATAACTATCAGCTAAAATCTTATCTGACGTACATAGGCCTATAGTCCAGAAAGCCACTGCGCATCCGCTAGGGAAAATATTCTAATTCGGATTTTTTGCACAATCTTACTCAAAAAGGACTCCTTTTAACAAATTTGCATGTTGCCAGGACCAAAAGGTAGTCAAAAAATTTTTAAACGTTTTTTTTGTTTTTTCCGTAAAATTATTTTTTTTGCATGGAAAAAAGTTTTTTTAGGTTTTTTGGATCATTCCAAACAGAAAGGTCTTTAGTGACTTTTCTCTAAAATTGATAGTTTTTGACATATAAGCGATTAAAAATTGAAAAATTGCCAAATCGGTCATTTTTAACCCTCAAAAACTATGTGAAAAACGGAAAATTTGAATGTTGCCAAGGTTAGTAGATATTCTTTAAACATAGATTAATGAAATACCGAAGAGTTTTTTGCAATACAATATTCAAAACTCCTTTGTTTTTTAATTGCTAATCAAGCGTGCGCGACACTATTTTCCACCGACAGTATGGTGCAAATGAAAGGAATAAATTCGTTATTTCGTAAACCGGCGACTTTAAGGAAAAATCCCGAAAAAAGTCGATTTTTATTTTTAATTTATGATATTGTGGCGTATATGGTATAGTAGTGACGTCATCCGTCTGGACGTGATGACGTAATCGATTATTTTTTTAAATGAGAATAGGGGTCGTGTGGTAGCTCATTTGAAAGGTTCTTCAATTCTCTATTCAGTAATGTAAACATTTACATACTTATTTATACAGGGTGTCCTTCTAATTCGTTTTTTGTCAAATAATTTAATTTAATCAAAACTTTTTGGACACCCTGTACAAATAATTATATAAATGTTTATATTACTGAATAGAGAATTGAAGAACCTTTCAAATGAGCTGGCACACGACCCCTATTCTCATTTAAAAAAATCATCGAATACGTCATCACGTCCAGATGGATGACGTCACTAGTATACCATATATGCCACAATATCATAACTTTAAAATAAAAATCGACCTGTTTCGGGATTTTTCCTTAAAGTAGCCGGTTTACGAAATAACGAATTTATTCCTTTCATTTGCACCATACTGTCGGTGGAAAATAGTGTCGCGCATGCTTGATTAGCAATTAAAAAACAAAGGAGTTTTGAATATTGTATTGCAAAAAACTCTTCGGGATTTCATCAATATATGTTTAAAGAATATCTACCTACCTTGGCAACATTCAAATTTTCAGTTTTTCACATAGTTTTTGAGGGTTAAAAATGGCCGATTTCGCAATTTTTCAATTTTTAATCGCTTATATGTCAAAAACTATCATTTTTAGAGAAAAGTCACTAAATACCTTTTCTGTTTGGAATGATCCAAAAAACCTAAAAAAACTTTTTTCCATGCAAAAAAAATAATATTAGGGAAAAAACAAAAAAAAAAACGTTTATAAAATTTTTGACCACCTTTTGGTCCTGGCAACATGCAAATTTGTTAAAAGGAGTCCTTTTTGAGTAAGATTGTGCAAAAAATCCGAATTAGAATATTTTCCCTAGCGGATGCGCAGTGGCTTTCTGGACTACTAGTGACAACTGAAATGGCAATTATTACTTTAATTGTATATGAGCATCGAAATTCGAATGGTTCAGAGTTCAGACCCATTCGAGTCGCCATATACAGGGTGTCATAGTTTGTTTTTAAACCAAGAGGAGTGATTCAAATTTACCGCGCTGCAATGCTTGTTTGTAATTGGTCTAACCGCAGGCAAGTTTACTCCACTGTTTTAAAATTTTGACACTAATTTCATTTATCAAATTTTTACACAATTGGCATTTCATAGGTTAATTAAGTTATATCGGCGATTTTTGTATTTTCTGCGTTATTCCCTTAATTTTTAGATCTTCAGCCCGCTTTTATATAAAAAGCAGTTGTTTTTAAAACTCTTTAGCGACGTATTAATATAATATGTCAACTATTTTATAATTTATTGTATTACTTTTTTTTAACAATGGCGAAACCGTTAATTTAAATAACCGTCGATTTTTATTTTTAAATTCTAAATTTTTGTTATATATATCATACTAGTGATGTCATCCATCTGGGCGTGATGACGTAATCGATGATTTTTTAAATGAGAATAGGTGCCGTGTGATAAGTCAATCGAAAGGCTATTCAATTTTGTATTCACTAATATAAACATTAACATAATTATTTATACAGGGTTTGAATTAAACAATTTTTTTTTGAATTAAACTAATTACAATATTTAGATTACGATATCACACCCAAATGGATGACGTCACTAGTATGATATTTATGCCAAAAAATTATAATTTAAAAATAAAAATCGATATGTTTCGGGATTTATCTCCAGAGTCGCCCATTCTCAAGAAAATGAATTTATTCCAACTCAAACGTCCTCACTGTATTTGTTTATAAGCCAAAACATTGTTTATAACTTTAAAACAGTGCTGAGGCCGCTTAAATAATCCGATTTTAATTCTGTAAATTGTATTAGATAGGTAGAGAACCTTTTTATATGTAAAAAAATTAGCAAACTTCTAAACGGTCTACTTTCTGTTCAGAATGTTTTTAAAAAATTTGAACTTTTTTAAAAAAAATTAGATTGTAAAATGATTATGCAAAATCTATTAGGTCGATTTTAATGAAATTTGGTGGACGGGTTAAGTATGTTGTAAGAATTTTCTAAGCGAATTATGAAGGTTCTAAGTGCAACCAAAGTGGTTGAAAAACATTGAATAAAAACAGTCTTTTTTGCCCCCTTATTTTCCATTTATTGCTATTTTGCAGAAAGGGTAATATTTTAAGACATATTAAACCAGTCGTATATTATACATTCAATTATCTTTATTTTCTTTCTTTCCGACTTTGTTCCAAAATGAATCGTTTTAAAGTAATAAGTAATGAAAGTAAAAAAAATCAATATTTTTCGAAATTTTTAAATATTTAAATTTTTTTATTAATGTTTCGGGCATATTTGAGAAGGAGCATAAGTTAATTATAATTATTGAAGTTGTCACCTAACTTTATGTGCAAAAATCCTAATGCCACCTCTCACATCCACCTCAAAACAGATCCGCCCTGGTCTAAATATAATAATGCCAAACTAGAACAATAACAAAATATTTCTAAAAAGATTTTAGCTATGTGCAAGGCTACAACAAATGTTCAAAATTACCCCCTTTAAAGGCGACAGAGTAATTTTATATTCACCATTGGCGCGCGTACGGGTGATGGCCCGAATTTTTTAAAGAAAAAAATAGTATGCCACTGAGATATGTTAAATTAAAAATCATTTTTGAATTCCTCGAAAAATCGTATTTGTCTTTTTTTCAAGAGGCGCCGTTTTTATGCAAAAAAAAATAAAATATCCTAATGTTTACAAAGTATTTGAAATAAATTTCTATGCATATGGAATCTACCTCGAATAATTTGTTAGCGTTAAGATGTTTTATTTTTTTTTTGTATAAAAACGGCGCCGCATATGAAAAAAGACAAGAATAATTTTTTGTCGTAAATTGAACGAGGAATTCAAAAATGATTTTTAATTTGACCTTTCCCAGTGGAGTACTTTTTTTTTCTTTAAAAAATTCAGATCATTACCTGTACTGGCGCCAATGGTGAATATAAAATTATTCTGCCACCTTTAAAGGAGTTAATTTTGAACATTTGCTGTATAGGTCTGGATCCCGCGTATGAAAAAAAAGTTGATTAATAGCAAGCTGAAAATTTGTTAATAGCTTAAGGGTGTCCAGTAGGACAAACTTTCATATATGGGAACACTGGAACAGGGGAAGTTTTAATTGTGGAACAGGTTAAAAATTTGGAACGGTCAGACCACGAAAACGGCACATGTATTTTGTCCGACAGAACAGACTTAAACTCTCCGAACAGAGATTAAACTCTCATGCAAAAATCAGACTGCTATTTATCACCAAATGGGCGTTTTAATGAGTGAAACATGTAGAATATGTCATATGACAGGAATTATGACAGGTGATAAATAGCAGTTTGATTTTTGCATGAGAGTTTAATCTCTGTTCGAAGAGTTTAAGTCTATTCTGTCGGACAAAATAAATGTGCCGTTTTCGTGTTCTGACCGTTCCAAATTTTCAACCTGTTCCACAATAAAAACTGCCCCTGTTCCAGTGTTCCCATATATCAAAGTTTATCCTACTAGACACCCTTAAGCTATTAACAAATTTTCAGCTTGCTATTAATCAACTTTTTTTTCATACGCGGGATCCAGACCTAGTAGCTTTGTACCTAGTTAAAATATTTTTAGTAATATTTTCTGTTATTGTTCTACTTTGGTATTATTATATTGGAGAGTTCTTGATACCTAAGAAATGAAAAATATGCTTGAAGATGTTTTATTTTTTCGCATAAAAACGGTGCACCATAGAAAAAAATACAAGAAAGGTTCTTTTTCATAAATTAAATGTGGAATACAATAATAATTTTTAATTTGAAATATCTCAGTGGCGTACCATTTTTTTTAAATTCGGACCATTACCCGTAGGCGCGCCAATGATGAATATAAAATTGTTATTTGTTTGCCAAAAAATACGCAATAACTACCTCTTGAAACCCACCAAATGTAATTTTCATATCTCAACCGGTGTCAGCGCAATAAAAAATTGGCAGTTTGAAATAAAAACTTCAACACCCTGTATCTCGGAAACAAATAATTTGCGGACATACGTTTATAGAGCAAACTGCCATTCTTTTTTCATGTAGAATTATCCCTTAAAATTTTTCATACTTATTTACTAACACCCTGTATGAAAGAATTCGTACATAAAGTATTAAGTGCAACCTTTATTGTTTGACTTGTCCTATAATAGAAAATTATATTATTAGTAATGTAGAATGTAGTTGATAAAGAAGTGCTGCAGCATAAAATAGGCAAAGAAAGAAATAAGAAACATCCGACAATGGACAGGACTAAATTTTGAACAGCGAATAAGAGCTGAAGACAGATAAGAATTTGCAATAATTGCAGTAGGCAACCTCCATTGAGGAGAGGGCACTTTAGAATAAGAAGAAGAATGTAGTGACTACATTTATATAGGATTAACTGTAATGATGAACATAGAGACTAATAAATAACTTACCAAAATATGTGCTATATTATCATTGTTGTAAACACCCATTCTCATCTTTACAGTGAATGGAATATCTAAAATAGTGCTCATACTTTTGACACAACTTTCTAATACTCTAGCTCTTCTCATCAATCCACAGCCAGCTCCAGTTTTATATACCAGTTCAATTGGACATCCCATATTCAAATCAACAAAATCAATATCTGTCTCTTTTTGTAAAAGCTGCCCGCACTTTGCCAATAAGTAGGGATTATTGGCACATAGTTGTACTCCGAAAATGTCTTCAGATTCGTGTCTTCTTAATAGAGCCCATTCTTGTCTCATGCCTATAATATTATAATAATCTTTAGTCAATAAAGCATCCCAAAAAGAAAAAGTGCGTATGAGGCTATGTGTGCAAGAAGGGTAAACTCAAAAATCCCCATTTCGAGAAAAACGCAATTTTAAAATTGAGTGAGGACAAAATTCAATAATTATTGAAGAAAATAATAATAATTAATAATAATTTATAATTCATAATTACGATTATGAACCACTGTGTCATGTGAAGTGACGAACGTAGAAAATAATGGTAAAAGAAAAAAATACTGCCGCCCCAGAAGAACAATTTTGTGATCATAAAACTTTCGAGTTTTGCAGCTAAGCATTCGAATCAGTCAGAAAACAGTCATGGGTTGTCCCCATGAACAAAACTAATAATACTAATCTCTAACATAAATATGTTGCACATCTGGAAGAAAAGTGACACAACTTAAAAAATGCATAAATCAAGGTATATTGTTAAATTAACTCCAAAAATATCCTATACTTTTTTATTTATTTATTTATTATTCATTTACGGACCGAAGTCCATTAGTACATGATACAATTAAAATTTTTTACAATTAAAATGTCACACAAATTAGAAAAATAAGATGTAGTAGATACAAAATTGGTAAATACATAACAAACAATAATAAAGAATAAACTTACTTGCTCTCATTCAACAATTGAGAGCTAGAACATTTTATCAGGAGAATTGTTACATATATGTTTACTTGCAACTTAGAAAGATGGCGGTAGTGTAATTATTCCTTTGGCAGTAAAATGAATACTTTTATTCAGGAACAATGACACTTTTCAAGCATGCTCTGACATTCGACACAAACTTATCGTTATTTATCACAAAAACCATTATATTTCGAGAAGTGCTCTAGGCATTTTTCCTCAATTTTAAAAAAAGTGACCATTATTTAAAAAAAAAGGTGACATAACTCAAAATTTTTAAATTTTTTCTTTGTTATATCAGATATAGTTTTTTGGTTTTGCCTCTTGCACAATAATTAGAAACATTCACTATCTTCATATTTAATTTATAAATTTTAGCAGTTGCCATTTCAAACTTAAAATTAAGATCTAAAAAATCTATTTTGTCTCTCCTGAAAAAAGTTGTTTTTTGAGGTGGGACACTTTTTTTCCAGATGAGTGATGTATACATATCTGGACCTCGGAGGTAAACTACACTATGTCGACATGGTGTTGTTATGAATAAGTTCCATTAATCCATTTATTTTATTAGTTGGATTATACAAATTGGTTATATAATATTATCATTAAAATATGGACATATTGTCTATCAAACAATTATGGGATATATCAAATTTTTATAACATTCTAAGTACAGTAATCCCTCTTCAACCGCAGGGGTTACGTTCCGAAGGGAAAGGTGCGGTTGGTCAAACCGTGGTTGGCGAGGGATCCACGATCCAAAGAAGAATGTGACATATAATCCCAATTTGGATAGGTACGTATATTAGTATGTACATAGCAAAAATATGATGAAATTGCATATCTGTGAAATATATCTGTGTATTATCATGTTGATATTATCAACAAAAATAAAGACGCTGAGATCAGCGTCTACATTTATTTTGCTGGTATTTTAAACCTTCCGAACTATAAACTAATTACCATAGTCTTATTACTAAGAACAAGCGCCAGTGGAGTATCATGAGTAATTTAACGCGACTAGTCAAATTATAAAAAATATATAAAAATAATAAAATATTCTCATTAAAGATTCAACAGATATCACAACCGCGGTTGATGAGTCCGCGGATAACAAGGGATTACTGTACTTTAAACTTTGTTTCAAACTGACACTAAACACAGTGGCTCGAAATGACATTGTGCAGTTTACCTGAGGTCCAGATATATATTTAATGATAAAAGAAAAAAGATAATCACTTGTCTGCACAAGAATATACAGACCCTGTAATAATGAAGAGCACATAGCCATTTCTCCACAAGTAACATCAGCTCCAAATTGTTTACAAATTCGTCTAAATGGAAGATTGCCTACAGTTGTCAATGGACTTAACACCAATTTGTCTTTCCAATCAATCTTTTTCTTCTCCCTTTGTAAAACTGATATCAAATCTTCATCTGTAACACATCCAATACTGTTCTGATCTTCTTTTTCGCCCCCATCTTTATTGTTCTAAAAATATTCAGATAAATAGTATATATATTTACACTGCAACTACATAGTGCTGTCACCAGGGGTGTATACAATGGCCTCCTTTATTTAGATTTAGATGGACTTTCCCAAGTTTTTTTATGTTGTTGTGAAGCTATTTCCTTGTGGCCATTTTGATAATTAACTATTTTCATTGGGAAATAAGCCAAAATTAAATTGAAAAAATAATTTTATTAATGTTACGACACCCAAATCGGATGTCGTCAAAATACAAAACATTACTACATTAACCCGGGAGCAGTCATGCCGTTAAAAAAAATCCAACATTTATCCTTTTGCGTGATAACTTGATGAACAATTTTACATCATAACTTTCCACTCCTAGGTACCTCGAGGAGGGGTGTAGTAAGGCAAAGGTTCATTTGTTTTCTTTTTTTTTTTCTT
Organism: Diabrotica virgifera virgifera; assembly: GCF_917563875.1. NCBI lineage: Eukaryota > Metazoa > Arthropoda > Insecta > Coleoptera > Chrysomelidae > Diabrotica > Diabrotica virgifera. The sequence continues at coordinate 21,019,385 of NC_065443.1, forward strand.
CTTCTATTTGTGGAATTTATGGCCTTCGTGAGAACCAATTAACTTTAATAATTGTTAAAAATACTATTTCTAACATAACAAGTAAATAAAAATACTATAAAATAAAAATTTGTTGTAAATTCGTATTTAACGAACTTTCAAAAAATAAAAAAATTGCAATTTTTGAACCTGAATAACTTTTCGATTAAAAAATAAAATAGCAATTCTGCTCGCAGCGTTTGAAAGTTCAAGTCAAATTATAACGATTTTGATTATTTGCATTGCTAAAAATTAATTTTTTTATTGTTAATATATCGTCGGCTTACTGCCAAAACCAACCTACTCCATTTTTAAAAGTTTTGAGAAACCTACCTTTAAACTTTAATTTGAAATGAAAAATCGTCTGAATTTAAATAATGATTTAATAATTAAAAAGTATGACAAAAATATTTTTCAGTTATTAAATATTTTTTTTAAATTCAGTCGATTTTCAATTTCAAATTAAAGTTTAAAAGGTAGATTTCCCAAAACTTTTAAAATGGAGTTAGTTGGTTTTGGCAGTAAGCCGACGAATAATCTTTAGACCTTCTACCCTCTCAGGTATAGGTATAATCTCTGGCTTCCCTTCAGAGCGAATAAATTTTTCGCCTTTTTTATTGTTAAACAAAGCTATAAACACATAGTGCTTGAGTGATGTTTTCAATGCATCTCATTTAAAATCGAATGAGTAAGTATGAGTGCAAGCGCCTGCAAACAGATCATTTCTATGTAGCATGCATTAAAAACGCATGCATTGGGCACATGTCAAAACGCTCAAACACTATTTGTTTATAGCTTTGTTTAACAATAAAATAAAATAAATTTGAGCAATGCAAATAATCAAAACAGGTGTAATTTGACTTGGAACTTTCAAATGCTGTCATTTTGTTCACATTTATCTCGAAAACTATGCATCCTACGAAACAACTTGTAAGGACATTTTTGAAGTTATACTTCTTTACAATCGAGGGTGAAATTTTATAATTTCCTGGCCAATGCGCAGACAGTATGTAGCTTGTTGCTAATCTTTCAAATTATGTATGTATCAGCGCAAATAAGTCATTAAACAAACAAGTCATTAACCGTACAAACTATGGTTCAAGTTCCTATATCTGTAAAACTATTAAATTAGCACACACATTATCTCCACATATTGATTTCTTTATTAACGACTTTACTGCGTTTTCCACACAATTACATTTATATTTAACTTAATGTTCTAATTTCAAGACTGATTTGTCAATTACTGTTATTGTCTTTGTTCTAAGATAAGTTGTATTTGTCAATTGCAAAATGTTCTAGCTCTCAATTGTTAAATGAGAGCAAGTAATTTTATTCTTATTATTGTTTATGTATTTACCAATTTTGTACCTACTAGATCTTATTTTTTCTAATTTGTGTGACATTTTAATTGTATCATGTACTAATGGACTTCGGTCCGTCAATAAATAATAAATAAAAGAATATATTTGTGTTCTTAGTAAATGTATTATTTATTATAATTTTTGTCTTTAGATTTGTCTTCCTCCAGCGTAAGATAATAAAATATTTCTTTTTATTCTTCACTTTGATCTATTTGTCACTGTGATGTCTAATTATATCCGACATGTCAATAGCATGGGGCTTGATAGCTCGGTTGGTATAGCATTGGACCAGATATCGAGAGATCTCGGGTTCAAATCTCGGACGATTCATATTCATTTTTTTTTATTTTTGGTATTGTTCAGTTTTGGTAATTATTGTTAATTTTTGGTATTGTAAATGTTAAGTATATTTATTTCGTTGAAATTATATAATAGAAGTATAACTTCTTAGGTATGTACAAAGTACACAAATTCTTTTTTTTTTAGAATGGCCCAAAAAATGTAAAAAAGGTTTTGTAATTTAATTTTGCAAGTTTTTTGTTTATAACAATTCAATCCGACATCTGGACCAATTGTTACCCAAAAGTTAAAATCCAAAAATAAATTAGGTTCATCTAAATAAAGGAGGACGTTGTAGCCCCCCCCCCCCTGGCGACAGTACTAACAGAATTAGGACAACATAGAGTTTAGGGCAACGACTCGAGTCTAGATCCTGAGCCGAGGATTAGCGGCGTGTAATTTGTGTTGCCTATATAAACTTGAATCGCGAATGTTTATTATTCAAAAAATTACAACTGTAAAAATCAATGACATTTGTGTGCATTTTTTTGGCATGAAAGTTTAAACTTGGCTTATGTCTAAATTTATAGAAGTTGCCTTTAAGCACTTTTAAAGGGGCAATTGCATCCAATTTGTCGGGATGCGAACTTTTTACATGTCTTTTTAAATCATGTTTACGTTTATACACGTTTCCGCATTCCAAGCACTTATTAATTATTTCCACACCGAACATTTTCGTTGTCAAGAAAATGAAATACCTACTCAAAAGCAAACACAAACACAGAACTGTGAACAGTAGAAATGATTGAATCGGAAAATTGATCTAACAGCTTCACTGTTCAATTGATAATTATACAAAGAGTCTACATTCTACCACATCCAATACTATTTTAATATTAAATATCATGCAACCGCAGTAAATATCGGTTTTTGCCTGAAAGGAGGAAGACCTAATAACCCTTCGGTCCAAACCTAACTTACGGGTATTAGAGTGAGAGAACCGCAGGGCAGGAGGTATTTGACCGCTGCGCGCAATCACAATCCACCCTTTTTATTATCACTAAACGGTCTTTTCAGCCTTTTAAATAACACTCAAGGCCCATTTCGTTGATTCAAGTTTATATAGGCAACCCAAATTACACGCCGCTAATCCTCGACTCGGGATTTAGACAGAATAAGGGCAAGGGCCATGCAACAGCATGAATTTTGTGAACAGTGTTGCCATATCTGTTTATAATTTAGACATATGAATTTAACCTTGTTTAAAATGTTTTTTTTTTTATAATTTAGATGTTTATTTCATAGGTTAGTTAATTCATTTAAGTTAGTTTCTTTTTATTACTATTTAGTATTTTAGATATTTTATTAGTTAGAGTTTACAGTCTACAGTTTAAGTTAGTTTCTTTTTATTACTATTTAGTATTTTAGATATTTTATTAGTTACAGTTTAGAAATCTTCACATTGTTTAGTGTTTCTATTAACTATTGCCACTATTGATTTTTATATAATTTTAATGCTTTTAATATATTTTCTGATTTATATCTAATGTCCACTTTACATCAACAATAAATTGAACAAGAAATTGACAAAGTTATTCAAGGCCAAATTTAACGTGTACAAAATGTATGGTTTGTAAAAGAAAATAAAGGAATTTGATGAAATAGAACAATTGGATATGTTTTATTTTGTCAAATTTCTTTATTTTCTTTTTATTCACGGCAAAATTGGGTGTTTTGTATAAGTCAAATTTGACCTTGAATAACTTTGTCAATTTCTTGTTCAATTTATTGTTGATGTAAAGTGCACTTTACATTTTTGTTTTCGATTTTTAAATTATATATTGTGTTCTATTCAATTTTGAATTTTAGATGTTACAGTAAGAAATATTTTACAACATGGCAACACTGTCAGTGTTTTTAGATTACCTCAAATGTCAACTACAAATTGGTTATGTTTGGTTGCCCTAAACTTGATGTTGTCCCAGAATTATAATAAAATAATTTATTGTTGACAGGGGGTAAGTGCCATTCTCTACTTTTCGAATTATAGTAAAAAACCCTTCTCTCTTTCTATATCTGCTTCATTTGGTATTAAATGCAGTTTAGCAGTATAACCTATATCCATGCAATTCATCAGTGTTTGCTTCCCTAGAAAAGTAGAAAATGGCACTTACCCCCTTTTTTAACAATAAACGATTCAATTATTTGTAAAAGTGTTTTTAACAAAATTATAAAATACCTTTCTTAAAGAATCAACATACTTTACACACTTCTCAGCCAAAGTAAAATCATATGTTCTCTTTCGAAGTGCTGCTTGGATATCCTGCTGAAGAATATTTTTAGTATGTGGACCCTTAGCTTCATAGTCTGAATATTTCTGCTGATCAACTTTATTCCTACCATCACTGATATGATCATTGCCAAACCTACAAGATAGTCCTCTGTTGCACTTTCCTGAAGTTTGGTAGTTATAGCAAGAGTCATCTATATCCTTTGGTTTGATTTCAAGATACTTCTCAACATCATGTAAAAATTGACAGTTGTTTTTGTCACATTTTGGAATTTCATCTCCTTCGGATATATTAATCAAGCTATTACATAGTTCTTTACTTCTGTCCAGTCTAAACGTTGGACCTCTTGCTTTATTCTGACCCTTTAACTTATTCTTTGAAAACTTTTGTCGTTTAGAAGGTGGTTCCAGCGCTTCTTCTCCATTTGTAGAATTGTCAATAGAGTTCTTGTCTTTTTCAGAGACATGCTCTAAATTTAATTCTCGTTTCTGTTCGGGGATTATGTACCTGAAATATTGACATTTTATATAAAAGGAAAATTAAGAGATATTATGAATTTATTACTCTGGTTTTATTTTACAAATACCTTCACTTGACATGCTCAATTGTTATAGAAATAAGGTAATTACAACAAGATTTCTTTAATCGAACTCAAGTTTTTAAATTTGTAACAAACTCAAAAACACCATGAGGTAAAGCAAGTGTCAACTGTCAAGTCATCTCTCAAGTCAATGCTTCCGTCTTCTTCTCTTTTCATAATGTGTCTGTCTGTTCATTCAAGTAAATAACCACTACGGAAACGGCAACGCTGTCGAGCTGTCAAATAAAGGGCTTAGTTATAGATATAGCGGGCAGATTACAATTTTAAACTTTACATTATTTCATTATTTGATTATTATCAAACAATAATATTTCTTTATTTTACTTAGATACCGTCACTAATAAGAAAAACACATTTATTATAAATATGATGTAATAAAAATATTTTAAAAGAAAAGGTAGGTCATCTTTAGATATTTTTCTTTTTTGTGCACTTTCTGTTTTATCGCTTTTGTCAGATTGAATTTTATCTTGATTTTTTTTTATTTAGCTAATGCCTCGACAGCTAATGGCCATTGGCATGGTAGGTACTGTAAATTTTTACAGTTAGGTACCATAGTGTCATGGGTAGTGTGTGTGTGTTGAGTAAGTGTCTTGTTACTTTGCAAAGTCGACGTCATTGACTTTGCAAAGAGTCGCTAATTGTATCCGAACGTCTGCTGTCCCTCCGGTGAGTACCGATCCCACAAGGACAGAAACTATTTTCATTTATTAATTTATAATAAACGAAAAATTCCTGACCCTGGTGAGATTCGAACTCACGACCTTTCGGATTTTTCGATCCAAAAGTTGGCGCTCTTACCACTGAGCTATGGAGGGGATTTATCTTGAATTAATGTAGTGTAATTATTAATCAAAATATTAGCTAAAACACTGGCGGATCTAGAAATTTTTTTTGGGGGGGAGTCATGGATCTTGATGGTGATTACTGCTTTTCTCTGATGCAAGGTCACTTTTATAGTCTTACCACCAATAGGATAAATGGGTTTTCAAATATTTTGGGGGGGGGGGTCATGACCCCGTGACCCCCCTCTGGATACGCCAGTGAGCTAAAATAGGTAACATTAAAACAATAAGAACTTCAGTTTGAGGTTGCGGATTATAAATATGAACATAATTCAGAATGAGTTTTCAATTATCTCGGAAACGGCTTGCACAATTTTTATAGATTTTGGTTGGTAAGGGTATCCTAATACGGCCGAGATTATAGTGGTATTTACATTGTTAGATCTTCCGTTCTCTGGAAATCTAATATTAATGAACTTTGTTATTTCAAATACAACACAGTTATTGTTACATTTATTTTTAAAATAAAAAGAATGTGTTTGTATGAGTTGTTCATGATTCTTTTTGATTTAATAGACAGCGTTAAATTAAGGCATTAAGTATGCTGGATAGTTTGTTAATAAATTATTTATTAGTTTATATACCTATATGTTGTTTCAGTTTTGACACAGTAAGTATAGGTAGGTATACTTATATAAATAGTGAAAATTCTATCATGCGAGGGCTGGTACATTCATGCAGAATCAATTAAATTGCTTATTCTAATGCACAAGCGATATTAAACAAATGGTAGTATAATAGTATAATATCTTCGACTTCGTTACCTATTTTTTATACTACCTATTTTGAAACATCTGAAAGAGGTCACTTTTTGAAAGTATTAAAGAAGTGATTTTACCGACGTATAAAAGTCGTCACCTTTTTGACGTCAAATCGATGCGACAAATACAGGTGATTTTCAACGTCGGTACTACGTCATAAAAACACGTCAATTGGTCATATTTATGACGTGTTATCTACGTTATAAAAACGTCGTTTGGTTGGTTGGGGAGCGCATGCGCGCACTATTATGAAATTTTTCTCTCAATCGCGTCTAAAGAAAAATAACTTTAAAAATAAAAGAATAAAACACACGTAAACACATACAAAAATTCAAAAATGAAACAAAAATATGATTTCTGAACAATAATTTTTGGCAAAACTTTTGACTATATACGTATTTCCTGAAATAAAAATATAATAAATATATTTATAATCATAAAATGTATAAAAAAAGAAAAAAAATAAAAACTTGCATCGGGAATTGAACCTGCTTCTATCAGGTTGTTGGATTTTGAAATCCCAGCACGCAGAATTTAGTTACCGAGACATATGAATAATGTGGGAAGATACACCCAAATGCATGAAAGTTTTAAACTTTTTTTGACAGTAGTTGTCTATTCTCTTAGTTTAATCAAATTAGTTTGATTTTTGAGGAATTAAAATATTAAAATACAACAAAACATAGACTAAAAAAAACAATATATTAGATGAAGATTGGTAGAAATTTTGTTGGTAATCAAATTATGTAAATCAAAGCATTAGGTAGGTATATACCTACTCTAGGTACATTTTCCAAATAGGCATGTAATTTTTTATTACAATACTGAAACATTTGCAATTATTACGTACCTACCTGCTGCTTTTAAAAACTATTTAAAAAGTTACTACAATAATTATAAACTTGTTTCTGTGTCCTCACAACAATAAAAACTAATATTATTTACCCATAACCATTGTAGTATGTATTAATAGAATAGCCGACATATTGAACAACTGTTGACAGGCCATTGTGATTACCCAATCAGAGCACGTATAACGTTTGAGCTGCGCCCAGGACCAAGACTTTTGATGAATTCGCGCACATATAAATTTACTCCCAACGCACCTAAAGAAGTATAACTTCAAAAATTTTAAACAAATTATAAAAATCAAATGTTTTGGCCCGTGCGGACAATATTTCAGGTTTATTCGATCATTGAGAACAAAAAAGGCCTTAAAAAACTCACATTTTCACTTAAACTACAAAATCCACTATCACAAAATTTGAATTGCTTGAAGCCATTGGTTTTCTTTTGTACACCATATTCTTGCTTTGTCAAATATTTTTGGAATCCTAAAAATATTTTTGGAATTGACTTACTCAAAGGAGGTCTTTTTCTTGGAAAAATTTTTAACTCGCTTTAAACACAATATTTTTATAGGCCCTCTATGTGATGTTGTCAAATTTTCGATATTCTGGCCTTGTGTTACGTTCTAAGACCATTGTCATTTGTCAAATCGTGTTTATTTTATAAGTTGGCAACGGTTTCCTGCTCTTAAATGACAGTTGGTATTGTCCTATTCCTTCCTAATAAATAATGGCTTCTTGTTAAGGCGGTGGGTGGTCGAGAATTTTATAATTTGCAAGTTTAGTGATAATTTTTGTATTTAAAACCTTCAATTGCAGTAGTGTCAGAGTTCTAGACGGTAAATAGTAATGAAATATTCTAATTTCGTTCGTGCATTGTGCTCTTTTACTTATTGAAAGTTCTAACTTGTCATAAAGAATAATGATCTGCTCGAATATTATCTAAAATGAGTTAATAACACTCATTTTGTTAGAATTAATGATCCACCGCCGAAATGATGATGTGTTTGGGTGTTAACTGATGGGAGTTGTGAATTAACATGTAAGTATTCTTTAATTTACCCAGACGTTAGCTGGAATGCATTTGCCCAGGTACAGTCATTACAATGAACCGAGGTGCATTTTTGGAAAAAATGAGTGTACCTGGTTAATTTGAGCTTTGATTGTCAATTATTTAGCATCATATTTGCACATTTACATAAATTCTTCTCATAACTGGTTATTTTTCTCACAGTTTATACAGTGTTCTGCCTACAATATTGGACTAAGGTAAATAATTGCCAAAATTTGACTACAAAAAATAATCAAGTTTTAAAATAGTCATTGTATTTCAGATTGTCAAATATTAATTTGATTTTGAGTAAAACATTGGGAAAATTATTGATTTATTGTCAAATACAATATTATATTATAAACTGATTTAGTTTTTGTATTAAGTAGTATCAAAAGTGCTCATTAAAAAGTAAGTTGAAGTTGAGTTAATGAAAGAAAATACTCAATTGGAGTCATTAGTCATTCAATAATGATCAGTTGTAAACCTGTTTTCTGAGAATTAGTAAAGCTATTTAAAAGTATTAAGATATTTGGTGAATTTTCTTTATTCCACTTTTGGTTTTGTTTATTTTAGTTTTGGTTCCTTATTTTTCTGTTTTTCTTTGTTTTTTGCTTGTTGCAATATACGAAATCTGGCATTTTCAAATGAAAATGTTTCTGATAGATTATGGTCTATGGAATTGTATTACTGGAAATGATAAAGATCCAGATAAAGACCAAAGAGCGTTAGCCAAACTAAGTTTATCGGTGAAACCAACTTGCTTAGCTCATCTAAGAAAAGCAACTACCTCGAAAGAAGGTTGGGATAACTTAAAAAAGGCGTATCAAAGTGCTGGTTTAACTAGGCAAATGTTTCTAAAAAGAAAGTTATATCGTGCAAAGTTAGAAGATTTTTCTTGCATTAGTGATTATATATCTGGAATACTTGACATTGTTCAGGAACTTGCAGAATTAAATATAGTGATTGATGATAGTGAAGTTGGGACACTGATGTTATGTGGACTTCCTGACACTGAAGAACGGGTTGTTAATGGATACTGTGCAACACATTCAGTTATTATAAGTGAAGAAGTCATAACCTTGTTGAATGATATTATTGATCGTAAAAAGTTGAGAGAAAATGGTGAGGATAAAGCTTTGTTTACAAAAAATAATTTTATCAAGAAGAAGCCTTTTCTTTAATCCACTACCTATTTCATCCCCACTTATCACGGCTGCGGAGTCAAAGGCCATATCCGGCCTAAATGTCCCAAGAGGAATTCCAAAAATTGGAAACCTAATTCCAAACCACCAACTGGTAAGGACCAATCCAAGGAGAATCATGGTGAAACTAATAACCTTTTATTTGCTCATACTGATATGTTTGTAAGTTCTCCAAATTGTAAAGATTTTTATCTTGATAGTTGTGCTAGTAGACATGTGTCTAATAATAGAGATTGGATGGTAGATTTTGATCCAAATAAAAATTCTAAATTTTGTACAGCTGATAAGGGCACTTTATTGGCCAAAGGAGTTGGAAATATTCCAATTGATTTAGTTAATTCACACAATTCTATTAGTTCTGGTACAATAACTAATGTTATGTATGCACCTAATGCGGCTGCAAATTTATTATCAGTAAGTCAATTAGCATATAAAGGTCATATAATTGTGTTTAGTCAAAAAGGTTTTGATGTGTATGACCAGGACAAAGTTAGTATTAAGGGGAATATAAAATTTACAGGTTCTGAATTTGGGGGAATTTAAAGTTATGACACTATTTCTGATACAGAAAATTCTGAAAATGAGAATTTCCCTAGTACATCTAAAGAAACAGTTAATACTTGTAACAATATTGTTGAAGACAATTTAATGTCTGTTAGTAATAAGAGTAATAATAATGTTTCTCTGTGGCATAAGCGCTTAGGACACTTGTGCACAAAGAGTTTGAATTTGTTAACTAGTATGGCTAGTGGTATTGATTACCAAAATACTGAAATGCTTCCCTGTACTACATGTATAGAAGCGAAGCAGACCAGAAAGAGTTTTCCAAAAGGTCAAGCTAGATGTGTTGCCTCCAAGCTAGAGTTAGTGCATGGAGACTTAGTAGGTCCCATGTCAGAAAAAAGCTGGGGAGGGGCAAGATTTGTTTTTATGTTGACTGATGATTATACTCATAAAACTTTTGGATATTTACTTAAGTCTAAGAGTGAAACTTTTTCCAAGTTTCAAGATTTTAAAAGACTCGTTGAAAATCAAACGGGGCTTAAAATAAAATGCTTCAGGAGAGATAACGGTTTAGAATTTTGTAATGCTCAGTTTAGAGCTCTATTTAAGGATTCAGGAATAATACATGAAACTACAGTGCCATACACTCCTGAACAAACTGATGTACAGGAGTGTGCAATCGCATGGTCGTAGAAAAAGCTAGGGCTTTGCTCACTGATTCTGGTTTACCTAAAGCTTATTGGGGAGAAGCAGTGGCTACTGCAATATATTTAAAAAACTGTAGCCTTACTACGGCTGTTAATGAATAGAATAGAATAGAATAGAATACTTTATTGGTATAGCTTTACAGCTGCCATCATAAAGATGGATATACACGTCAGATATACAACACAATATAGTCACAGACACATAATCAAATACCTATACATACACTTAAATTTTAGATTTAACATAATGTACATTGATAAATATGAAAATTATTAATATTAGACAGAACTCATAACAGCAATCTAGTTGCTAAGTATTCTTCTACACTGTAGAATGCATGTTTACATAGTATACTTTTCACAACTCCTGGTGCCAATGGTGCACTTCCTGAAGAATTATGGACAGTTCCAAGGTTGATTTGAGTCACTTAAGAGTATTTGGATGTAAAGCTTATGCTCATATACCTAAGATTTTTAGAGGTGAATTTGATGTTAAATCTAAACCCATGATTATGGTAGGGTATTGCGAACATACTAAAGGCTATAGATTAGCTGACCCCAATTGTAGAGGAAAAGTAGAAAATTGCAGAGATGTATTTTTTGAACATGTAATGTATGGAAAGAATTCTGTTTCAACTCGACCTGAGGTTAAAATAGAATTAACACCTTTTATTGATGAATTTAATCAAAATGTTGGTGATGAGTCTGTAATTGATGAATCCTTTACTATCAATCATGATTATTCAATTGATACTGAAAATCAGGAGTCAATTGATGTTACACCTTTCTCTGATTCGGATGTAGATTTTACTCATGAATCAGAGGATAGGAAAGGGCCATTCAGGGAGAGACATCCACCCGATTGGTTAACAGATTATGTTACCTAACAGTTAGTTAGTTCTGATGACGAACCTGTTGTTCATCAGAGACTAAAGAATTTTTTTGTAGTCATATTTTTTATATATTGGATATCATGTATTTAACCCGCGAGTAGTCGCGCTGATAGAATCTCAATTTTTATCCTTTTTCGCGATAACTTAATGAAAAATTTTGCAATTTTGAAAAAATTTCGTAAGTGCCTCGAGGAAGGGTGTAGTAATGCGTAGGAATTTTTTTTTCTTCTTCTTTTTGTGGAATTTATGGCTTTGGGGAGAGCCAATTAGCTTTAACCCACGAGTAGTCCCGCCGTTAGATAGAATCTAACATTTCATCCTTTTTCGTAATACAGTAAAACCTGTCAGTAACGGCCACTAAAAATGAAAGAACTATTGGCCAATATAGAAAGGTGGACGGTATTGCCAGTTTTTGTAGTCTACATATAATTGGGGACCTATTTCCTTGTTAAATGTAATTTCAAAAATTTTTGAACGAGCTTACTACACTAGGATCATACAGTTTTTGGACAAAAATAATGCACTGTGTTCAGAACAGCATGGCTTTCGATCCGGAAGATCAACAGAGGGGGCTACTGAAGTATTTATGGAATCTGTCTATAGGCACCTTGATGATGGTCTTCTTGTAGTGGGTATCTTCTTTGATCTTTCCAGAGCATTCGACAGTCTTAAATTTGAATTTGTCCTTAACAAATTGTATGTCCACGGAATAAGAGGTAACATGTTAAATTTATTGAACTCATATCTTCTGGAGAGGAAATTCTATGTTGAATTAAACAAGGAAAGGTCAGACATCTTCAGTGTAGATGTAGGAGTGCCGCAGGGATCTGTGTTGGGACCACTGCTATTTCTTATTTTTGTCAATGACCTACCCGATCATATTACTCATGACCACATTGTAATGTACGCAGATGACTCATCTGTGATTGTATCAGCACATACATACGTAGAGCTTCAAAATAGAGTGTCAAGGGTTATCAGATTATTCCAAACATGGTGTACACAAAACTTGCTACAACTGAATATTGATAAAACATCGTATATACATTTTAGATGCAAACGAAATATGCCAGTTGTGTCTATTCCTGAAATTGTAAATATTCCAGACATAAAATTTTTAGGTGTATTCTTGGACCAGTTTATGAGTTGGGATGTTCACGTTGAATATGTTAATAAGAAACTAAATTGTTCATTCTATGCTTTAGTACAGTTGAAGAGAACACTCAGTATTAAAACTCTCATTAATGTATATTATTCTTTGGTTTATTGTCACCTTACTTATAATGTTACGTTATGGGGTAATTCCACAAAATCAGACACAGTGTTTATTAAACAGAAGAGAATTATTAGACTTATCTTCAATATTCCTTTTGGGCATACTTGTAAGCAAGTTTTCATTAATAACAATATCTTACCGTTGCCTTCCATATATATCTTGAAATCCATATTGTATATTAAGCATAATTTACATTCATTCAAGAGAAATTCTGATTTACATGCATACTCAACTAGGAATGCCAATCAGTTTGTTACTGTTGGTCACAAACTATCCAAATTTGAGAAGTCCACAGATTATGTGGGGGTCAGGCTATATAATCATCTTCCAAATGAAGTTAGATCTTTGCATCCGGTGAAATTCAAAAGAGTTGTGAAAAGTATACTATGTAAACATGCATTCTACAGTGTAGAAGAATACTTAGCAACTAGATTGCTGTTATGAGTTCTGTCTAATATTAATAATTTTCATATTTATCAATGTACATTATGTTAAATCTAAAATTTAAGTGTATGTATAGGTATTTGATTATGTGTCTGTGACTATATTGTGTTGTATATCTGACGTGTATATCCATCTTTATGATGGCAGCTGTAAAGCTATACCAATAAAGTATTCTATTCTATTCTATTCTAATTGGTTTGGGAAATTTTTAAACTGGCCGTTAGGACAGGTGGCCGATGTTGGCAGGTGGCCGTTAACACAGGTTTTTTTAATAAAATTGTTAGAAATATATATTTTCAATATAAAAAATAGATAAAAATAGTACAAAATAAAAATTTGTTTTAAATTCGCATTTTGAGATAGAATCTCACACGCGACTATCGACGTTACAGAAGTGAGCGCGACTACTCCCGGGTTAATGTGTATGTAGTTCAATTGTTTATGTTCCATTCAATATTTTTAATTTCTTAATGTTCTCACTTTACAGTTTATTGGAGAGTGTTGGAAAAAGTAGTTATTATTAATATGTAAACTGTAAGTTTAAGCATAGTTTTAAGTTTATGTACACTGTGTGTCTGACAGTAGTTAGTTAATTATATATTAATTTGTCATGTAGAAGTTTTTCATTAAAACTTAAAAAGCACCATTTATGATTTTATTCTATATATTAAAATAAAATCCTAATACATACATTACATTTTATTTCTTTTATGTGTAGGTACACTAATTTCAGATAGTAAAGAATAAAGAACATTAACAAAACTTAATTGATCAAACGACTAAGTGACACAATCAATGTTCGAATTTGAATCAAATTTAATTATGGTGACACACATAGATATTGACTGTAATAATTATTGTGCTGTGCATTTTTATTTTCGGCTTGCGATTCTAAAAATAGATCTCTAAAAGCACGGTATCATTTATCACCTATTTAAATTGAAATTTAATCTAGAGCCCTGAATAAGAACAAAAATTATTTACATAAAAAAATGCGGTGGTGGCATAACTGCACCACGTGTACATTTCAACAAATTTCGTTTGGCTTATCGCTATGCTCAAACAAAATGAATTGATGACTAAATTTTTTATTTATGTAGTCAGTATAACTTTGTAGGTATGAACCCTGACGGTTAGAGGTGACGGATAATCGAGGTTCCACTGTATTTATAATTCTTATAAAATTCTAAATATAAAAGTAACATAAAAACATAATCAAGGGCTTCTTCACTTTATATAAAACAGTCACTAATTTAGTATTTAAAAAATAGTTTTAAAATTATTTAACTTCCAAATACTTTAGGAAAGTAATAAATACAAATAACAATTCTGAAAAGTATTTAAACACCAAGTATGATACTCTGTACTCTATTTACTCTGTAAATACAAAAAAAGTATTTAAATTTTGAAATATGTAGGTACTGCCAATCAGCCTTCAAATTAAAATATGAGGTCCATTCAACAAACTGTCAATACTGATTCAATCGGGTCCATTTACATAGGCAACTCAAATTACACGGCCTGTCAAATTTTCCTGTACATTTTCTGTCTCTCTCTAGGACCTCTCTCTTGTATGTTGGTGGCAACTTATTGACAGTTCGTTGATGTTTACGCATCTTGTTTTGTATCATGACTACATTGTCATACCAAGGGTGGGTACCAAGTAAATTCCATTGACTTTTACCTATTTACTTATTTATTTATGGTCGAACCAATTTTACAAAATAAGTCAATTTATACTGATTTCTCAAAGCCATTTGACACTTTACTCCATTCTTTGCTCATCCTTAAATTAAGATGTGCTGGCTTTCTTGAGTAGATTACACAAAGAATACACTGGGGTGCAAAATTAACCGGACACCTTAAAAATTGGTCTTTTTTGATGTCTCGAATTTTCTAAACTTGTTGCCCGATTTAATTGATTTTTTATTATGTTATAGCCTTATTCTTTAACAATATCGCTGTAATAATATTGATGATAAACAGGTAAATTTTCATTGTATACCAGGTGTACCAATGAAACTGTGTTTTTTTCTCAAACTTCGCATCACCCTGTGGAATATTCTAACATTTATGAAATACTCAAATTAAAACCCAACATAGCCTCATGTTTTCTCAACATTTTGTTTTTTGATTCATTCACATATGTAGGACTGTAAAAAGCTGCTTAGGTATTTTAACAGTTAGCTATGTTTTTTATCAATACAGGGTGTTTTTCAATAAGTATGGCCAACTTCAAGGAGTAATTCTACATGAAAAATAATGACAGTTTGTTTTATAAACCTATGTCCGCACATGCTTCGTTTCTGAGATAAAGGGTGTTAAAATTTTTCTTACAAACTGAAGATTTATTTATTGCTTTAAAACCGGTTGAGATATGCAAATGAAATTTGGTAGGTTTTAAGATGTAGTTATTGTACATTTTTTGATATACAAGTAGGAATTTAATATTCACCATTGGCGTGCATACAGGTACAGTGGAACCTCGATAACTCGGATTAATCGGGACCGCGGCCGATCCGGATTATCGAAAATCCGGGTTAGCCGGAGAATATGGTAAAAATTAATAAAACACTGTATACTTACAGATAAACTCCGTTAGAATTGAAATAACATGAAAAAGAATTTTTTAAATAGTCTTTTAGTCTTTTTAAACAATGCTGTTTGAAATATATAAAGGAATACTACAGACAGGTGTCCCATATAGACAGGTGCACCAGACAGGTGCTCATATTACCCGTATGGGCGCCAATGGTGAATATTAATTTCTTACTTGTATGTCAAAAATTGTACAATAACTACGTCTTAAAACCAACCAAATTTCATTTGCATATCTCAACCGGTTTTAAAGCAATAAATAAATCTTCAGTTTGTAAGAAAAATTTCAACACCCTCTATCTCAGAAACGAAGCATTTGCGGACATACCGTTTATAAAGAAAATTGTCATTACATTTTCATGCAGAATTACCCCTTAAAGTTTGCCATACTTTTTTAAAAACACCCTGTATTGATGAAAAATATGGCTAGTTGTTAAAGTACCTAACTTTTTTATGGTCTAATGTATGCGAATGAACCAAAAAAGAAAATGTTGAGAAAACATGAGGCTATAGTTGGATTTTAATTTCAGTATTTTATAAATGCTAGAATATTCCACAGGGTGATGCGAACTTTGAGAAAAAAACACAGTTTGATTGGTACACCTGGTACAGAATGAAAATTACTCTTACAGCGATATTGCTAAAGAATAAGGCTATCACATATTAAAAAAATCACTTGAATCGGATAACAGGTTCAAGAAATTCGAGACATCAAAAATGAACTATTTTTAAGGTGTCTTTGTTAATTTTGCACCCCAGTGTATATACTCTCCTAGAAGAAGAGTTTGAATGGAACAGATGGTCACGTTTATTTGTCCCTTGAAAATACTGTAGTCATTGTCAGGCCACATGCACCTACTCAGTTGGTGCACAAAATCCTGTGCTGAAACGTTACAGGGTAGTACCCTTCTATTGGGACCATGCAAGTTCGGCAAAGCGACCTCTATTTCTACCCTCTGTACTTTTATTCGCACTTTTAATTATATTGGCCAATTATATTAGTCCTGGTTGCTGGATAATTGTCAAGGCCATAGTCCAAAAAAATATTAAGAAGAAAAAATAAGATGCAGGTTATGTTATGCAAACGTAAACAAGTGTATGTAGTAAATAAAATTAGTTATTAAAATGCAGTACTGCAAGCAAAATACAATTAATTAAATTTACCTTTATATAATAATTGCATATCACATCAATATTGTGGAGCAATATATAATTTTTCTGCTTCAATGACAAAAGGTATGAAATATACGTCAATTTGACAATTTCAATTGACAATATGAATTATTTAAGATAATTGCAAAATTTCTCCGTGACTCGCGCACGGTCGTTTCTCGTTTCCCTTCCAAGTACTTGCACACCGCGAATAAGGTCTATATTCTTTGGTACTATTGTAACCATATTTACACACTTGAAAAAATTCAAAATAAGTTTCTCAGGATTTGTGCTCAAAAAGAGAAGAGATAACCCAGAAGAACAGCTAACATAAAATTCTATAGAGTCACATGATATATGGAATGTAATAAAATATGGCTATAAAGTGTTAAATTCACATAAAACATTAACTGTAAAGCATAAACACCTAAAATCAACAATAAATTAATAGTGTGGTTAAAAAATAAGTAAATTTTTGTTAAAAATAGCATCCACTAGTTTTACTCTAAAATATCTTTTTGTCTTAATATTTTTGAAGCTATTATACATTGTGAAATTCACTGTGTATCTGTGTGGACATAACAATTAAAAGTACATACATATAAAATTAGTCTCACTACCTAAAAACCAATAAACTAGATTAATGTACACTTATTGCATGTTTCTAGGCAATTAGGAATCACTTATATGCTGTTAACTACTACTATTAGTGGATTCATTCATTTCAAATAAATAAAACTTTTTATTTACATTATAATTTTCATGTTTGTTCAAGAAAAAAAGTGCATGAGATTTTTTTTATATAATATGTTGTTATGGGGGCTGCTAGAAAAGTTTTTGGATATGTCACTATGATAAATTTTATATTTTAATGCTATCATGTCAACTATTTTCATATAAATACAGTAAAACCTCGATATAACAGAACAAAAGAATTTCCACCCCCGAGAAGGTGTGGCAACCACCCATCAACTCATCAAATTTCAAGTGAATGGTTCAGTCTAACAAAATTCGGAGGTGAATAGACTGGACTAATTATGCAATTTATTTATTATCATTGTTTAAAAAGGAATAGTTGGTCAACACATATATCAGACTGCTATTTATCACCAAATGGGCGTTTTAATGAGTGGAACATGTAGAATATGTCAAATGACAGGAATTATGACAGGTGATAAATAGCAGTCTGATTTTTGCATGAGAGTTTAATCTCTGTTCGGTGAGTTTAAGTCTGTTCTGTCGGACAAAATAAATTTGCCGTTTTCGTGGTGTGACCGTTCCAAATTTTTAACCTGTTCCACAATTAAAACTGCCCCTGTTCCAGTGGTCCCATATATCAAAGTTTATCCTACTAGACACCCTTAAGCTATTAACAAATTTTCAGCTTGCTATTAGTCAACTTTTTTTTCATACGCGTGATCCAGACCTAATACATTATACTTATACATATAATAGCATGACATCATTAATTCAATTTCTAAATATATTCTTCCATATATTTATTTTTCTTAATATCTTATTTTATTTTTTATTTTATTTATTTATCCACGGGCCTTACCCATTATTACAGAATAATTTAAGAGCTAAAATATACATTAAACCTCAAAATAAATTATAAAAATATGTAAATATACTTAATTACAATCACAAAATGGTAACATTACACAGACATTATCACAGGTAATAAATTGACAAATATTATTTGGACACTTAACACTAAATCACCTAGCTACCCATAAATATACTTATAAATTTATAAATTAGTGTTCTTCCCCAAGCGTTAAATCCTTAATAAAGCACACAAAGCGACTTTGACTTATACTGAAATCAATGTTCGGAGATAAGTTATTGGCTGTCCTTACAGACCTTGAACTAAAACTATTAAACTTTACATTAGTTCTACATAAAGGTTGTTGAAACATGAGGTGAAATCTAGTATTCCTTGACGGCACTGCCAAACCAATACAGTACAGTAGATCTGGGCAATCAGCAATACCATTAAAAACTTTGTATAAATTCTGTAAGTCCCTACATTGCCTGCGAATCTGGAGAGGAGGGAGAGAAAATCTCGTGTGAAGTGAATCATAGTTGTAATGGTAGTTGTCAGGGGGATCCACACCAGCCTTAAAGGCCAAATACCGCAAAAATCTTCTTTGCACTTGTTCTAATTTGTGTACATGGCATGTATAGAGGGGATTCCAGACTGAAGAAGCATACTCCAATAGGGGTCTGACCAATGAACAATACAATAGGCGGATTGCCGAGAGATTTGTGAAATCTTTTGTAGATCTCTTGACAAAGCCAACCATTTTAAGGGCTCTAGAAACAATCTCTGCGATATGAAATCTGAAGGATAGAGCATTGTCAAATAAGACTCCAAACCAAGATCCTTAGTAGCTGACATATTGATCAAGATGGTGTTAGAAATTGCATAGGGAAAAGCCAAGGGGATACGCCTTTTAGAGAAATACATAGTGAGGCATTTTTTTGGGTTTAAATCCATGCAATTTCTTTCACACCAGTCCACAAGTCTGGACAAATCTGACTGCAAGTTGATACAATCAGTGGTAGAAGAGACAGTTTTGAAGCATTTTAGGTCATCAGCAAAACATAGAAATTCGGAATATTGAAAGCAACTCTGGATGTCATTTATAAAGATGTTAAATAACAAGGGTCCCAAATGAGACCCTTGAGGCACACCAGAAGGTACATTTATCTCCTTAGATTTAAAGCCTTTGACCTTTACTATTTGAGATCTATCAGACAAATAGCTGCCGATCCAGCTCAACAAACTACCACTCAAACCTGCTGTCCTCAGCTTATCCAATAAAATTGTATGATTTACCCTGTCAAATGCCTTAGAAAAGTCAGTGTATATACTGTGTACCTCACCACCACCATCCAAGACACCTGACAGAAACTCACTGTAAACTAGTAAATTAAGCTCAGTAGACCTTCCATTTAGAAATCCATACTGCTGGGGTATTATTGTTGATGATAACACTGATGTAAGATATTTTGTTACTATTTTTTCAAATAGTTTTGGAATTACATTTAAATTGCAAACTGGCCTATAATTGCACACATCAGCTTTATTTCCTGATTTGTATATGGGGGTCAAGAAGCTAGTCTTCCAAAACTCAGGAAAATATCCAGACTTTAAAGAAGAGTTAAATATCATATAGAGAGGACGAGAAAGTACGAAACTACATGATTTTAGAATAATGGGGGGTATTCCATCTGGCCCTGGACTCTTGTTGGTATTAAGATTACAAATCTCTTCATAAATTGTTGAAATACTGATTTGAAGATCATTTATGCTGATATCATTAAAAGATAAAGATTCAACCACCTGACAAACTTTTGTTGAGTAAACAGTTTTAAAATAATCTGCAGAGATTTGGAAGATCAGGCCCCAGTTGGCAACTCACCTCGTTGTAAAACATTTCAGATGGTAAATCATTAGATTTTCGTTGTGAGTTGACATAGGACCAGAATTTTTTCACATTACTCTCATTGACAATAGCATTTTCCGAGCTGGACACAAATTCATTGTAACAAGTTTTAGATAGGACTTTACATTGTGATCTTAATCTTGAAAAAGTAATATAATCATACCTACTCCCAGATTCTTTAAATGCTTTGTGTGCTTGCTTTTTTAAAATAATAACATTTTTTAATTCTTGAGAGAACCATCTTGGAAAGTATCCTTGAGACACTTTCTTTTGTGGTACTACTATGTGTATAACTGTGTAAAGAACATCATATAAAATATTAAGCATGTCATTGATAGAATGTTTTAATAATATCATGTCCCAATTAACCTCTCCAAGATAGCTATTTAACAAATTAAAGTCTGCTAACTGTGAGTTGGTGTGTTATGAATATAATCGTATCGATCTTGGTGTCTATGCATTTTGGATTTATCGTAGTTACGCGTGACGTTCCGACCCTGATAGAAATGATGGTGACTGTCTCAATTAGAATTAAACAAATTTATTCATTGCGCTGATCAACTATTCTTTTTTAAACAATGTTATTATATTTGTTACGAAATTAAAACTAGATTTAAATGTTTCTTTGTATTCAAGGTTGACTTATTATGTTACAGATATATAAAAATTTCTCACAATGGCGAGAAAAGGTGACACCATACGAAGCATCAATGTATCCGTTGTGGGATTATCCGGAGTGGAGAAGGACAAAGGACATGCAGGCGTCGGCAAATCCTGTTTCTGCAACCGTTTCATGAGACCCCACGCCGAAGACTACAACGTCGACCACATTTCCGTGCTAAGTCAGACCGACTTCAGTGGGAGAGTCGTCAACAACGACCACTTTCTTTATTGGGGCGAGGTAATCAAGACGTCAGAGGAAGGAGTCGATTATCAGTTCAGCCTAATCGAACAGACTGAATTCATCGACGATTCTTCATTTCAACCCTTCAAAGGAGGTAAGATGGAGCCGTACGTCAAACGTTGCGCATCCACTAAAATAACTTCAGCTGAAAAGCTAATGTATATTTGTAAGAACCAGTTAGGTATAGAGAAAGAGTACGAGCAGAGAATTCTGCCCGATGGTAAATTGAATATCGACGGTTTTGTATGTGTTTTCGATGTAAGCATTGTGCCAAGTAGGAGTATTGAGAAGCAGGTCGAATTCGCAGCTGCTATTCTAAACAACTTGTTAAAAACTAAAAAACCAATAGTATTTGCAACAACTAAAAATGACGATGCCAATGATATGTACATTAGAGAAGCTCATAAGTTAATATCTAGAAGCGAATATAAAAATAGTATACCTGTAGTGGAAACTTCGGCACACGATAGTGTCAACATTGACGTTTGTTTCATGTTGCTCGCCCAGATAATTGATAAAACTAAAGTTAGGTCCAAAATACCCTCTTACGGCGAAGCTTCTTTATCCAAAAAGGAGCTTATGGATACTGCTAGTGAAGCTTTCATGAGACTCATCAGAGTACACGTCACTGATTGTCACGCCATGTGGTCCCAGACAGTGAAAAAGTTAAATTCACACAAGGAATGGATACATTTCGTGCAGTTGTTTGGTTTAGATGGTACACAAAGACTGTTTCGAAGACATATTAAAAAATTAAAAGACGAGCAACTTGCTAAACAAATAGCGCACTATATGGAAATGTTACCCGATGTTCTACACGAACTGATTCCAGGATTTAACACTCTGTCCGACATGGATTGGCCATCTATACAACAGTATCTCAAGTCTCATCCGAACTTTTCCCAATATTTCTTTGAGCGCCCCGAGGATTTACCGTGGTCAGAATGTTTGGACGACAACGAAGAAACTAGAATACCATTCGATGTATTGGACACAAGCGAAGCTGAAACAGTGTTCAAGAATTACGTCAATGTTTTGCAACAGGAGCAGAAACGTTTGGAATGGAAGAAACAGTTCAAACAGTTACTTGAAGATACCGGTTACGTAACCCCAGGGAAGAATCTGTCTGAAGTAAGAGTATTGTTTATGGGTAGAGAATGTTTTGAGGCTCTATCTGAACATGACTGCCAGAAAATATATGATACGCATCAAAGAGAAATCATCGAGAATGCTAAACATAACTTTCAAGAACTGTTGTTGGAACACGCAGATCTGTTTTATCACTTTAAAAGCATCGCGCCTACAGGAACTATTACTCAAGACGATATTAAAGAAATCACTGATGTTTTACAAGAAGATTTTAGATATAAGATATTAGACAGGCTCGACCAAGACAGAAAACTCACTCTTTTCCAACATTTGGGCTTCATTCATTTTCCTATAAGAGAACACTGTCCAGCTTTTCCTAATTGTCAAGATGCCCTTATAGAACGTATTCTAGCGACCAAAACCCACCGACCAACCTCTTGGAACAATAGCAATCAGTGGTTGATTAGTTCTGAGAACAATCAACTTAACCTCCTCATTCTAGGACTGAATAATTTGGCCGATAATTTAGCTAGTAAGATTAGGAAACAATGTGATGACGATGAATACGAAATAGATTGCCAATTTTATAATTTAGACTATCGAGTTATAAATGGGGATGTTAGTTTGCCTCATAATTCCTTTAGGACTTCAGATTTTATACCTCACGGTAGTTTTTGTGTATATAATAATGCGCAGTCTTTTGAATATATACGAGAAAGTTTGGAGAAGAAATTACTTTCTAATTTAGAACAGGACGATAAATTACCTTTCCAAGGCTTACCAATCGTCTTGATGTTCTTGCAAGATTCTGTCATCGACGAAAAGGAAGTGTTAAGGTTGAGAGAAGATGGTCAGAATCTCGCCGACAATTTACAATGTCCCTTTATGGATATTTCTTTAGAGCAAACCACAGAAGAACAACTTGTTCACGATTCTCTTCATCAGCTAATGCAGAGCATTCACCATCGCGCAGGCTTCTTAAACATCAATCAGTCTGTCATCGAATGCGTCGAGCCTGATATTAGAATTATTATGTGCATGTTCTGCGGCGATCCGTACTCGATAGAAAACATTCTAGGGCCTCTTTTATCACATCAAGTATGCTTCTTGTCGTCGTCGCATAGTATCATATTGGAGACATTTTTGGGTGATTCCAAGAGAAAGGTAGAAGTAATAATATCATCTTTTCACGGTGCTAATGCTTTTAGAGACGAACTGGTCCATGGTTTCATTTTAGTTTACTCCACGAAGAGAAAAGCTTCGTTAGCGACTCTAAATGCTTTCTCTATGAACATTCCCAATTTGCCCATTCAGATATTAGCGGTTACTGATGATGGAGGAGCGACAGCCTTTTTTAACGACGATTTGAGCCAGCTACTCATTACAGAAGGCAATTCTACAGCAGATAGGTTGCATGCACATTTTATGACATCCTCTAGTTCGATGCAGCATAAAACGGCCTTTTTCACGCCATTCTTTAAAGAAGTATGGGAGAAGAAACCGGAAATTGAACAAGCTTTCCACATGGAAGAGCCGTCAGGATTAGACAGTGGCGAGGGTACTCTAGAAAGATCAAAAAGTCAAAGACATGGGCATCCATTGCCTCCTCCAAGACACGAGAGTTACTATTTAAAATTAAATGATGGTAGTGAAAGCGAAAACTTTGAACTCAGTGGCCCCGACGAAAGACTTAGTTCCAGTGACCACAGCGACAAATTCTCAAGTGTTTATATGTACGGTAGCGAAGGAAGCGAGAAAAAGAGAAGTATGCATTCCGGTTTCCACGTGTATCCACCACCTGCGACACCACCGGAGCCCGCGCCTCCAGACAATATTCTCAACATAAGACATTCCAAAAAACCATTACTGTCCGCATCTCAAACTAGCTTGGAAGATGCTCCATACGGAGACCATCCCATGTCTATTCCTGGAAGCGCTTGGAATAGTTATCAGCAGCACGCATTTACTACAGGTCGTAGACATATTCCAGTATCTAAATCTCGTTCGAAATGTATCTCGCAGACTTTAAAACAGCCGGGTAAACTGAATATGAAAAATTATTCCGCTGTGACGGAAGCCATAGCTAGAATGAACGTGTCTGAAATGTCTTCACCCAATTTCGGCAACGCTCCTCTCGCCACCCCGGAAGCTGTGGACTTAGGTTGTGAATATGCTCAAGTTAAGGATCTTGTTCATAATATGTATCCGGGCCAGAGCCCCGAATATATGTACACCATGGTACAAGACGCCATTAATACGAAATCAAAATTAAGACAAAGAAGAGAGAAAGGCCAACCGTCTTACTCGGACACCGATAGCGAATGGAGTAGTTTAGAAAGAAGGCAGCGCGCCAGTGAAATCTATTCGAAGGTTAGTAGAAAAGGTGGCACCCATAAAAGACAACGAAAGAAAAGAACCGCCATACCGGTACAACCCCCACGAGTACCACAACTCGGTTCGTTCACGCTTCCATCCGTACATACCCCAGTGTCAGACGTCGATAACGATAAAGTTGCCTTGGCTACCGACTCCAATTCCGAGTCAACGGACGGCAGCGAGCCCGAGCAGTTTCCTCCGCCGACTAGCTCTGACATTCGTATGAGATTCTCTCAAAAACGGTCTCTTAGTTTAAAGAAAAGGATGCCAGAAGCTGCCAATACTCACCATTTTAATATTCAGCTGAATTCGATGGATATGTATCAAAGTCAAGGTTTACTACACGATGATGAATCTAGTTTAGACGTTTCTTCTCCCAGAGACAACAATTCCCCGATGTTCGGAGTGTTGCCTAAGATGAAAGAGTCTGACTTGGAGAAGATACTTCGTAAACGAGAAAAGCAAAAAGCGAAAGATGATTCCAAATTGGAAAAACGTAGATTGAAAGAAGAAAAGTTACGAAAAGTCGCCGAAGAAAGAGACAAGAAGAAACAAAAATCTAAGCAGAAACCGACACCATCCAAACTAGCTGATTTTATTCAATCTGATAAAAATTACGTTCCCAGTTTTATGGAAAAGTGCGTTAGGTTTATCGAAAGTGAAGGTTTAGATTCGGAGGGAATATACCGAGTTCCTGGCAATAGAGCTCATGTAGATTTACTCTTTACCAAGTTCGAAGAAGATACCAACGTCGATATTCGCGATCTAGACATTCCTGTTAACGCTGTAGCCACAGCACTAAAAGACTTTGTATCCAAAAGACTCCCACCGCTGTTCGAACCCGAGGTTATGACTGAAATGGAAGAAATCGCAGGAACTAGATTAAAACCGATGGTAACAACTTGCGGTAATCTAGAGGTGAAGAATGATCGTAGCTGCAGATTGCTGGCTTTGAGGAGTATGCTCGACAAATTGCCTCCTATAAACTTTCAGATATTGAAATTCATCTTTCAGCATTTCGTTAGAGTGACTGAGAATTCCAAACTGAACAGTATGGATAGTAAGAACCTAGCAATATGTTGGTGGCCTACTTTATTACCGATAGAATTTAGTGACATGGGCAGATTTGAGCAGATGCGACCATACTTGGAAGACATCGTCCAGACGATGATCGATCAATATCCGTTTTTGTTTTGTGGAAAGGAGGCTTTTGTAATGGTTTAAAAGCTTATAGATATAAAAACCACGCACAATTCGCTATCATTTAGCCTCTGTTCGGTGTTTCGCCACCCATTGTTGTTAAATTGAGAGGCCTTTTATGTTAATTTAGGAGAAGAATGGGTAGAGCAAAGAGTAAGAATGTTCCACTAATTGTTATTAATGGTGTGATGACCCAGTGGTAATTTGTATTTTTACATTATCCTAGATGGAGTATTTCAAATTGCTGTATGAAACTTTTATAAATGAAACGTATGAACAATGTTCAGTGTACTTTGACTGGGTTGTTGTCTTAGGATAGTCAATGTTGTATCTTTTTCAAATATCAACGAGAACGTAGCTCGGCTACTTTGTCCATTGTTGGAGATTTATTTTGAGTAAAATCGACACTTTCAACTTACCGAGACGATTTTTTTACCGAAACCTATAACTACTCGAAGGCTAAACACACAATCTTGATTCAAAAACTACGGGAATACTTCACGAAATCAACAAATTGTATATACTTCATTCTCATATTGAAGAAGTTTCAAAATAATTATATTTCCCAAACCAAATAATTTTAAAACATTCATAAACTTACATCAATTTTGCGTTTTCATTAAAGTACCAAAAAATTTGGAAAACGATCGTTTTTCTTGCAAGTGAATCCGAACTCATCTGATCTCAATCGTCCACGATACACAACCGCACGCCACAACCTCGACAACACCCCTACCCGACGCCAACCAAAACCTGTGGAGAAGATCTTAGATAGTCCACCAGGAGAAGAATTGGCGCCTCCTTCTCACGAGCCTGTGCTCAATTTTCCGTCCGACGAGTTATTTTTTCCATCATCACAAATCAGAGTTGTCATTACACGCCTCGCTACAAAATCCTTTGCATTGGCCAGTTGACATGGAAATCCTAAATATCGCTACTAGTGTAGGAAACAGAGGTTGAACCTTGCAAAATGGACACAAGTCCGGTTTTATTTTTTTTCTGGTATATCAAGGGGTGCTTATTATAAGACTAACTTTTTCTTAAAAAATTTCGCCCCGGAACCCCCCTTTTCATCCCTTTAAAGGGGGTAATTTGTGGTTTTTGCGAAACGTAGCCCTTCCTGTACGTTTTGCAAAAAATTTGCTTAATAGTAAAATGAAGAGGAATATATTTCCTACTATTTATTTCTCGGCAGCATATGTCTATCTCTATCACCTACCGTTTAGCGGGGGGTGGCGCCCCAAAGTTGACAAGTTTTTAAAAATGATGTTTTAAAAAAAATTATTTTTCCCTAACTGTAATGAAAATTGAGAAAAAACCCTGGGAAGATTAATCACAAATAAGTGGCTAATTTTTTTATATAGGTTTCATTTAAGGGCAATTGCCCATTTTTAAAAGTGATTTTCTTGGAATTTTTCACACAC
The DNA here is from genome assembly GCF_917563875.1 of Diabrotica virgifera virgifera. Classification (NCBI taxonomy): domain Eukaryota; kingdom Metazoa; phylum Arthropoda; class Insecta; order Coleoptera; family Chrysomelidae; genus Diabrotica; species Diabrotica virgifera. The sequence goes on from NC_065443.1 coordinate 21,046,670, forward strand.
CATGCCCTTTATTAAAATGCTTCATATATCATTTTGTGCACGTTCTTATTACCCATGCATGGACACCAAAAGCGATTTCTCAATGCAACCCCTGTAGCAAAAAAAAATAAATAAAGGGGGGTTGAAAATATTTTTTTTTTTGCTTTTTGACCCATAAGGACATATGCTCCATCAATAGGGTTTTTCATAAATATATATGATTATTGCAAAATCCCTGCGGAAACTTGAAAATATACTGCAGAAACTATCCATATCCCTTGGAGAGCATGTTTTGACGATTTTCTCATTACCTATGCATTTTTTAAAACAAAACTTATACAGAATTAAAGACCACTATTTTCTCTACAAATAAGGTCCTATGCATCTTTTTCGTATAAGCAACCGTTACGGCACAGTGGCGCCGTAAGCTTCAGAAATGCTTTGGCGGGCTAAAGTTTTTTTTTCGTCACCTATTCATTTTATGGATAACGTACATGGAAAATATGGCTCAAAATCAATTTTTGATTATTTTTTTTATTAATTCTCCTTTTTTTTTGGGTGGTTCCGGGCAAGATATGGGGGTGCATTATACAAATTTGTAAATAACGACTACTACATGGATAATCGCTGAAAGTTGTTTTACTCTAGCATAGGCGGTGCAGATGGTATAAAAAGGGGTTTTTAAAATGTAATTTAAAAAATTTGCAATTGCTCTTAAATGAAACCTATACCAAAAAATCAGCCACTTATTTGTGATTAATTGCCGCAGGGTTTCTTCTTAATTTTCATTACAGTTAGGGAAAAATATTTTTTTAAAAAACATCTTTTTTAAAAATTTGTCAACTTTGGGACGCCACCCCCGCTAAACGGTGGGTGATAGACATATGCTGTCGGGAAATAAATAGTAAGAGATATATTCCTTTTCATTTTACTATTAAGTAATTTTTTACAAAACGTACAGGAAGGGCTACGTTTCGCAAAAACCACAAATTACCCCCTTAAAGAGATGGAAAGGGGGGTACCGGGGCGAAATTTTTTAAGAAAAAGTTACTCTCATAATAAGCACCCCTCTTGATACACCAGAAAAAAAAATAAAACCGGACTTGTGTCCATTTTGCGAGGTTTAACCTCTGTTTCCTACACTATACTTATGGGCCAACAATAGTATGTAGATATGAGCGTTTTCCAGGCCAGACAGGTCAGTCGGCCAGACATAGAATTGTCTACACTTTTAAAGCTCTCTTGCTGGGGCATTGCTCCTTCTCCTCACCTCTAGACACTGAATCTGATTTCATTTTTAACGTCTTTCCCAGGGATATCTATCTGCTAATAATATAGGGATATTCTGCTAATAATACCTACCAAGATCCCCCGCGAAATATCTGTAAAAAAGTCTGAATCAACTAACCATAACATTAGATCCGTAACGGCCTTCTCCAGTTGATTCTACAAGAGAAGATAAATGGCAAAATATGACCTGAAAGACGCCGTTTTTTCTTACTTCGTGGCGTTACAATCCTTCGTGGGTTTTAGCAGACTCTACAACATGCCTCTACTCTTGTCTGTCTTAAGCAATCTCTATTCAGTTCTACATAGTACATAGCTTTCAAGTCTCCTGCTATATTATTATCTCGCCACCGGAATCGACGGCGTCCACGTGGTCTTCTAGTTGGGACTACTTCCGTTCTCCTGACTACAAATAAGGTAAATAGAGCCATGGTTATTGTCAAAATTGGGTGCGGATAGGTACCACAAGAAGAAGAAAGTCATATTAGCTACATATAATGTAAGCAGCAAGACAGCTCGCTCTCTTCCTTCCGGCAATCTATTTATTCATGCTTTTCTTATTCTTAGAGTCATCTCTTCTATACAGTTTCTTTTTCTTCATTTCAGAATAGCAGTTTGTTGGTTTGTGAAGCAGATATTGATCTTAAACAAAACCAAAAAGTTTTTAAATCAAGTATGTTCGGATGCTGCCAAGTCCTAAAAGTTGTGAAAATTTTATTATAAAAAAATATGACAATAATATTTAGCATTATTTTCAATTCAATGACCTTTCGGCGTATTCCAGGTCAGAACTGATAAGTGAAAGAGGCTGTTTAGTGTTCGAGATCGACAGCAAACAGACTCTTTATTTTCTAAAAAGTATACTTGGGGGCCTTATTTTTGTAGTAACAAAAACGATGTGTAAATTGTCAATTATATCTTGAGTATATATTTGCTAGAAAGGACGGTCAACTGATTTTTCAATTCAGTTACATGTAGGACAGACAAGGCCCCTTTCAAACGTTTTTGTGTAAGTTGCAGTCAATTTTTATGCATTATACGAAATTTTTTAAAAGAAAAATGCATTTTTAAAACATGCTGAATACATTTCCATGGAAAACGATATTTTTTATACATTGTGACAAGTTTTTTTTTATATTGGAGAAATTTATCCCATATTATTTCTTTTGAAGACCTTCCACGCATATTAGTTTTTGAATTTTTTTAGTGACACAATTGTCACTAGTACGACGTTAACGGATTTACGTCATTTTCAAAGGTCATTGTCAAATGCCATTGTCTAATGTCATTGATGACGTGTAATTGACTTCAAAAGAAATAACATTATTCTCAATTGATAAATAGGTCTAGGATACCATCATATCTTTGATTCGAATCGTTTTCAATGGAAAATTTAACATCGTCTAACGGGGATATGGATTGAATCTGGTAAAGAAAGGTTGATAAATACTTGCTGCATCTAAACACCCAGCCTTCGAGTAGTTACGTTGCGTACGAAAATTTGTCAAGTAGTTTTTGAGGTGTGGTCCTCGAAAGAAATATGATTATATTTAAAATCTAATACAAACGCAAGACTGAGTCATTGATATATGACTTGGAGTGCCAATATATATATTTCTAGTCTGAGCAATTATGACAGTTATTTGTTTAACTTTTTAATGCGGATTGGCTATAGTGAAGTTATATGTCTCTGTTAGTTTTCTCGTCTTTTTAGTTGAAATAATACTTGAATTGTTTTGGTTTTCTCATATTTTATAAGATAAATACGATATAACAAATCTTAATGATATAATGATAAGCCATTCCTAATTTTATCTTTTTTTTTGTCCCTGAATATGAACATGCGCTCCACCATATACTTAGTGGCGCGAAGATGCTTCCTCAGTTTCATCAGAAATTAAGTATTGGGATATTGAGCATCTACATTCTTTATCCTTCTATTCTTTGTAGTCTACATTATCTTAGTATTATTTTTTGGACAGATATCGTGTTTGCTTTGTTGATCATTTTCTTGATCATCTTTGTCCTCAGTGGTGGCGTGTCCACCTTTGCGTGGCAAGTTACACTACTTCTTCTTCACGTGCCATATCAGAATTATCAGACGTTGCCGATCATTATTGCGAAGGCTTCTAGATCTTCTGCAATATGGAATAATTGTCCTGCATTTGATATCTGAGTCCATTCACGAATGTTTTTTAATCAAGTAACTTGTTTTCGTCAACTTTAGCAATTCTCTGTCTATCTTGACCTTCCTTAGTACATCTTGTATTAGATCTTCTTGCTGTTCAAGGTATCTTCAATCGACCAAGGCCATCAAACTCGCAAAAAAAAGGTATCTTGGCATCTTGGCAAAACTTTTACAAATTTTATTTCTCCTTTGGACTTTCCTTTGATTCTTGTACTGCATGCAGAAGAAGCAGTGGTAAGGTAAGGTGAAGACTGCAACAGATGACGAATTTGTATATTTATATAGACAAATGGTCTATGAGTCTAGATATTCGGTAAACAATGAAATATAATTTTTGTGAAGTGAACGAATGTTTTTAAAAGTTTCGTTTGGCGCATATCTATTCATTTCGCAATACTATTTTTTATACATTATTTACACCATTTTTCAAAATAGCTTTTGGATTTGTACCAAAATATGTAGAAAACAATTTAATTCCAATATTATTTTAACATGAAGGCGAGAAAACTTGAAAAATTATTGATACGTCCAGTAACACAGAAATGTGCAGAGTATACAAAGAATATTTCAGATGTATAGGTTTGTTTAGTAACTTCATTATAATGGCAAAGATTATAATGCCAGGAGTAGGTTAACTATATTTTTAATATTCATTCCCGCTATCCAACGCGTTCTTAGGGTCCAGGTTGTGAGGCAGGCTCCCATAGGAGAAATGTTTCTGATTCGGTTCCTTTGAGGATTCATGTTCAACAATGTCCCCTTTAAACAAATCTGAAGGTTGCCGGGCGAAATTTTTGGGCAGAAATTGTTTAACAATCTTTTTAAACAAATTCCAAAAACATACATTTTTCTACTCTGGAATATTTTTTTGGTTTTCTTGGCCATTTTAAATAAAAAATGTCTCTCTAAAGTTGATAGATTTCGAGTTATATGTGAAAATACGCATTTTCGAGGCTTGAAAACTCATATTCATGTATGTAAATTATTATTTTTGAGGTTACCATGTGCCTAAATTGATGTTTAAACATTCAATTTCGAGATTCAAAATAGTAAACGGGGCTTATTTCGATTAAGTCCGTTATTTTTTAATTGTTAATTGTGTGCGTCCACTCGATTTTTAAGCCACCGTGGAGTGTCGCACTATATGGTGCGTCTCTGTCGCACTTATACAATGTTATACGTGAAAAATTCCCAACAAATATTTGTGTCATTTATTAAAATTTTGTAATTTATTATAAATTTAATATAGTTTTTTAAATAATTTATTTGGGTGCGTCAGAAGTCAAACGGTGCAAGTGAAGTTCTCCCTAAAAATTACTCACGCCCGGTTTGATAATCAACTTAAAGTGAACATTAACTAAAGTTCACTTTAAGGTTGACATTTACACATGAATTGCATTGATAAAGGTACCAACCTAAAATTTAAAGTCCACTTTAACTGATTATGAAACCGAGCGTAATGCGATGTAACACCAAAGAATACGCCAAGGACAAATAGCTTTTGTCTTTGTTTGTATTTATGAATATAGTAATTGTATTATGAATAAAGACGGTTTATTTATTTTTAATGGCTCCTCATATTTCCGCAACTATTTTCACAAACATCTTATTATCTCATTTCAGACATTTATTGACTTCACCGATTGGCTTCTCGGGCATCGATTTATTAAATTGATTATTGCCAATGTGCTAATTAAATACGCCAATCATAACAATATAATAATTGTTAATAACGTATTGTTATTTTATCTTTTTGAAATGAGCAAAAAAGGTGACTTTTGGAATTTGTTGAAAAATATTGTTTAAACAAATTCTGTCCAAAAATTTCACCCAGCATCCTTCAAATTTGTTTAAAGGTGATATTTTTTAACAGGAATCCGCAAATAAATCGAACCAGAAACATTTTTGTTACGGGAGCTGCCTCACCACCTGGACTAACTATTAATTTTGTTTTTCAATAGAGCAAAAAGGTGTATATTTCTTTAAGATTATCTACCAAAATATGAAAACAATGTAGTAGGTAATACGAGTTTTATAAATGTATATATTTCACTGGTATTGTCATTTTATTGAATTTAAAATTATTTTCCGTTTAGCTAATTTTTTTTTTGTTTCATTAGTGATAAACGCTGTGATATATTATTTTAAATTTTGTAATGTCTTTTATTTATTCTCTCATGAACTGCAAGACAGTGGATTTATGTTTTTTTTTGTAAGTTTAGGTCAAATTGATGTAGTATGTTTAGTTAATATTGTTATTATTATATATTTCGGGGACCCCACAGGATATAGACGTAGTATATCCAGAAACACTTTTTATATCCACATGTTTTTCACTGGTTAAAAGGTGTGGAGTTTTAAGTAAGTTCGGGTGAGTCTTTGAAACAGGACAAATCAATGTAGTTGAAAACAAAAATCTTGGTTTAATAGGTTATTCCAAGGTTAGGCTACTGCCGACGAAGGTTATTTTATTATCTATTATTACACATTAATATCGAGTCAAAGCAAACCTTATACGACTCAGGTTAAAAAATCAATATTTAATACATGACATAAATAAACGATTCTAAACAATATTTACAAAACTCATTCTCAGATTGATTTTAGGAAAAAAATTAAAGAGATCAAAATTGTATAAAATATAATTGTCTCCATTTTTGTTTATGTCCTAAAGTTAATAAAAATCGAGATTGGATTCAGTAATGCTGCTTCCCCTTCGGATATTTTCGCACTTAAATCGGAAAATATCGACCGCACGAAAAAAAATCGTTCGAAGGAAATCACATTTGCAACAATTTCAGTTCCTATCATTTTTATCGAAAATTTAAAAATGGCGAAGATATATTGAACAACAACTCTTTTAAAATCAAGATGGCGGCTAACACAACGGCGAAATTCAGTCGCCATTTTAAATTTACAATACTGTTGACCTCCCTTAAAGTTAGAAATATAAAATTTGGGCAGTTCAAAAACGAGATTCAATTCAATGATATTTTTTTGTGCGGTCGATATTTCCTCTTTAACTCGGAACATATCGACTGCGCAAAAAAAATTGTTAAAAAGAAATTGTAGAAAATCGCATTTGGAACAATTTCAGTTACTACCATTTTTGTCGAAAAGTTTAAAATGGCGGAGATATTGAGCACTAAAAGTTCTCCTTTAAAATCAAGATTGCGACTACTGCAACGGCGGAATTCAGTCGTGATTTTAAATTTACACCACCATTATTGACACCCCCTAAAAGGTTGAATAATAAAATTTCTGGCAGCTCGCTATGCAAGGTCAAATCCAATCCCGACTGCAGTAGAATAGTGGTACGTTGTACTCTCTTTATAGTTATTTTTCCTTCGGAGGTGAGATGAACAAATCGACAGAAAAACGGTGGAAATTCTAGTCGTGGTCATAACTTTCTGAACCGATTTTATTGCATTCTCATAAAAAAATCTAAGTAGTAATACAACACTCCCAAATAAATGCAATAATTCGGTTACAATATAATTTTTTAATATTGTAACATTTTTACATTTATTTATTATATTATGTCTTTTCAACGCTTTATTTTAATTGAAAACACTTAATTTATATTTTTTATTTTTTGTACGTATTTACACACACTTATTATTCCTATTTATTATTTACAATAACTTATAACGCATATATTATACTAAAAACATAATGTATGTCTACTTTGTACAATTTATTTATTTGACGTTTTTAATTCACGCGACATTCAAATCACGACTGAGCCTAAAGCCCAAACAATTTAACAACGGAAGCGGTCAGGACCGGCTTCCATTTGGAAATTGTAACAATATACTATTTTATTTGTCCCCGCCAAATTTCTCACTTTACAAGTTTACTACCTAGTCGTACTAGTTAGTCGTAACAGAAATATAAAATATACAAACGGAGAGTTTTTATAATTTATATTTTGGGAATTGTGCAATATTACTAGAAGTGGCTAGATTTACAGGTAAATATGTCGATGAAAATGAAGTAGGTACACTTTCCGTCATAAAAACTGGTACACTTTTTTTTCCCAATGTAAACCTGTGTTCAGACTGGACACAATAGTTCGTGAATCACTTCGTTGTTGCCATAACAGATAACGAAATTGCACTAAATCTAAATACAAAAAAATGACTTTTAAAAATGTATAAAGTTTTCAGATAGGTATTATACCATCATTGAAGAAACCTGAGAAAGCTTGGACGAAGATGAAAATTTATAACTAAATTTAATTCTCAGTGCCCAGAAGATTACAAGAAGTGATTAATAATAATGGAGCTATGACAAAATATTAATATTTCAGCAGTTTCGAATTGTAATACATATATATTTAAATTCCACACTTGTTCACTGCAAAAGTTATTCATATTATATTAATTTCAAATCATTTTTTTTTCCCCGTGTGTTTATTCTATTGTCCTTTTCATGATCATTTTTCAGTGGGTAACAAATGATAGGAAAAAGGGTAAGTCCGTGATAATACACATTTATGACATTTATTCTAACATGACATTTTAGTTAAATCTGACAGTTGTCAAATTTTATTTTCAATTTGGAATAAAAACAAATCAAATGTGTTTCTTGCATTTATAAAATGGTATTTTCTTTGATTTGTATAGTTTTATAAATTATACAGATTATATTTGTAATATTATTATCTAATTAAAAAAAAATATTTTTTTATTATGGCGCCATCTATCGACAACTAGAATAACTAGAATAAATGTTATAGAAATGTCACCGACGAAATGTAATCACCGACGTGCCTTTTTTTCTGTCACATACAATTTAATGCGTTAGAAAGAAATCGAAAAACTGTGACGCACTGAAAGATGATCATGAGAAATACTGTAGTATCCCACAACTCAATAGAGTTTTGTATTTACAGTACAATTTACGAGAAACCAATCACGCTTCTCGATTTTAATTTAAACATAATTTAAAGTTATGTCTAGATTTATTAACTGTCATTATTTTTGAATTGAAATATTTTCATAAATTATAATAAAACACGAATCAATGTATGGGTACTTAATTGAGATGACTGGCAACGTTGCCCTTGAAATTAGAGTGACACATTTGACAAGATCAACTTATACAACTTGAAAAAGCCGATTTTCGGTTATAAGAGTTGTACCAGTTTTTTATGACTCGAAGTGTACATACTAATGAAATGAAATAATATAATGTACAATTATTTGACGTCTAACAAAGGGACAGCGATAGATAAAACACCAATAAGAATCTTTTGTTTGTGATACATTGATTTGTTTTGGACAAAATAAGGTATCTATAAAAGTATTTAAACAAAATCTTTATATTAAGTTTAGTAACAAAAATACTCAACCCGCCTTTTATTTTTAGTATCTACTAATTTTTTATTTAAAATAACGATGCTGCTATTGGAAAACAAAGATGTAAATTATATTTATTTTTTTTATCGATATACGCATTTTTTTTTTGCTTCGCCGCTTTTACACAACCTTATTTAAATTTTTCGTTTAGGTCATTTAACGCGAAGGTATTGTTAAGTGAATTTTCGTAAACATCGATGATTCTGTCAATAATTTTGATAATGAGTATTTTATCAATGTGAGAAACGTCGAATTAAGTGTCCGATGTATCCGTGTAAGTGACGCTTGATGTTTCACTTTTCATTTTTTGGAGCAGATCGTAGGTCCAAAGGTTAATCTTGTAGAAAATAATCTTATATAAAAAAATATTTTATACACGAGTAGGGATGTTTAAAAATGCCATGAACCTTCAAAACGCTTGCCCGAACAAAAACGAATCCTAAAAACATTGCGCGTTAGAGAAAAAATGGGTCATTTTTATGTCTAGAATTTTCTAAACCTGTTGTCCAATTTAAGTGATTTTTTTAAATATGTTATATCCTTATTCTTTAACAATATCGCTGTAATAATATTGTTTTTATACCGGTAAATTGTTATTGTATACCGGGTGTACCAAATAAACTGTAGTTTTTCTCAAAGTTCACCACACCCTGTGGAGTATTCTTGCATTTATAAAATCTTCTATAAATCTTCTTCTTTTGGCTTCATAACCCTAGATTCTAGATGGATCTTTACCTGTCTGGCTATGTCCTTCCATTTAGATCTCTCTTGGGCCCTTCTTCTCCATTGTCTTATATTCATAGCATTTATAAAATTGGTTTATGGTGGATAATAAAAAAGTTAGGTACTTTAACAACTAGCCATGTTCTTCATCAATACAGGGTGTTTCTAAATAAGTGCGACAAACTTTAAGGGGTAATTCTGCATGAAAAAATAACGACCGTTTGCTTTATAAAGATATGACCGCAAGTGCTTCGTTTCCGAGATACAGGATGTTTAATTTTATCTTACAAACTGACGATTTATTTATTGCTCTAAAACCGGTTGAGATATGCAAATGAAAGTTGGTAGCTTTTAAGAGGTAGTTATTGAGCATTTTTTGATATGCAATTAAGTTATTTAGGTTATTATTTATTTTAGGTTATTTTATATTCTCCATTGGCGCGCATACGGATCATATGACCCATAAAGGCCATAAGTGTCATAAATGCAAAAGTTCGGGTAGACCGGGAATTGTGTATGATAAAGATCGACAACTACGTGTGAAAATTTGCAAAGTGGGCCGTCGCAACACTTAACGAGCTACCACAGCACAATAGAACGCAGAAACAGGAAAGAATGTACGAAGGAAGTACTGCAGGAAATGTTAAATCGTAATTTTTTATTGAATGCGTCATTTTTCATTCCTCGTAATGTTTTAGCCGAAAGAAAAACCTCTGCCAACAGAGAAGCAAAGAACAAATCGCTTCAATTGGGAAAAATCGAAGAGTTCATGAACCACTGATCTGATGACGGGTCCAGAGACATATTCAATGACAAATCGAAATTTATTTTTCGGGTTATTAATTAGTATAATGAAGCATTCCATTTCCAAAGATCTCATGCTTTTTATTTAACAGCTCTAAGGGTTTGTTCACTACGGAGACCATCGCATCGTATCCTAGCCTAGAGCTTAGTATCGTACTCTTCATTTTGGTGAACGCTCGCATTTAAAATAATGCATCTGGCGATCGATAATATGGTACGAGCAGTACGAGGGATACCAGGGAGCGAGGGTCGGCGGCTCGTCGTGAGCACAACTTAATACTCTTTCACCTCTTTGTATAGCAAAATATTGTTATTTCCCAAATTTTAAAAGTCTCGAATAGTTACTCATCTGTAGAATCTCGAATTTGTTTTATAGGGCTTTTCATTCACAGTCATTTGTTTCGAGCTTCTGTCGTATGTCGTATAATCCGTGTATATTAATATTATACAACATATGACAAAAGCTCGAAACAAATGACAATCGATGGAAGGCCCTATTTTATGGGCATTAAACATTTGCGACTTGTCATTTTCATTGCTATTTGTCACTTATTTAATACTTGTCATTTGAAAAATGACACTTGACAAGTATTAAATATTGCGGATTTCAGTTCTGATAGTATTTTTAGAGGGTTTGGTTGATAAATTTTTAAATACATCATTTAAAACTGTCATGACATTATTTTCTATTTTAAATAAGGAAATCATACGATAACATCATATTTGAACCTTTTGACCTACGACCTTGAAAGAAAATTTGCTGGTACTGGAAAATGGAGTTATATTGTTAATGAAGGCTTTTTAAATTCTTCAAAAAAATAAAAATATTTTAATACGTACCATATAATACAGATACAAATATTATGCGAAACACTTCTGTCAAAATATGAATCTGCCAATTTAGAAATCTCCCCCAAGCCTCCATTATCAAATATTTTCTCTTTTGATATTGTAGAATCCCTACACTGTGCCACCAAATGCGGAATCCTCTGCTTAAAGGCCTGGATCCCGCGTACCAAAAAAAAAGTTTATTAATAGCAAGCCGAAAATTTGTTAATAGCTTAACGGTGTCTAGTCGGACAAACTTTGATGTATGGGAACACTGGAACAGGGGAAGTTTTAATTGTGGAACGTGATTTTAATTGTGGAACTTGTCATCTTGACAAGTTTATGACTGAAAATTAGCAGGTTGTTTTTAAGTGTATTCAATAGCTAACTTAATATAATATATGAAAAAATGATTGTCCAACAAATATGTTGGGCATTTTAATTAAGTCCGACACGTAGAACATGTCAAATGACAGGAATTATGTTGGTGATAAATAATAGCAGTCTGATTTTTGCATTGAGAGTTTAATGAAATGGTAACAAATCAATTTGAAGTTTTGTACGACAAAATACATGGAACGTTTTCGTAGTCTGACGTTCGAAACTTGTAACCTGTTCCACAATTAAAACTTCCCCTGTTCCAGTGTTCCCGCACATCAAAGTTTGTCCGACTAGACACCGTTAAGCTATTAACAAATTTTCAGCTTGCTATTAATAAACTTTTTTTGGTACGCGGGATCCAGGCCTATTAACCATAAAGTCTACTTTACAACACTCCAATTTTTTTTTGATTGTATCACATATCAAGCCAAATTTTAACGTTTAAGCACATAATCGTGCTGCTAGTTGTAGGAATTGATGTGCGAAACAATAAATTATTTTATGATATAGATGTGATTGGTTTTTGCATAACAATGTATGTTCTTTGGACGAAAAATCTATGAATATTATTTAACAGATTTCATAATTGACCGAATAAGTAATGAAGAATGTATATGATCAGGTAATAATGACTTCAGTTTAAATGACTTTTCGTATGCGGTAACCGCGTACTTTGTTAAGAATACATACGTATCTTAAATATTGATTTTAGCAAAAAATGAAAGGTCAAAATTGTATAAAATATAATTCTGTCCATTTTTGTTTAGGTGCACTTAGGTACCTATAGGTAAACTTAATAATTAACAATATAATTCAATAATTATGCTTTAACTGTCACTATTTTCTCCATTAACTCGGAAAATGTTGACCTCACGAAAAAAATTGCAAAAAAGAAATTATAATAATTATGCTTTAACTGTCACTATTTTCTCCCTTAACTCGGAAAATGTAGACCTCACGAAAAAATTTGTAAAAAAGAAATTATAGCAAATCGCATTTGCAACAATTTCAGTCCGTATCCTTTTTGTCTAAAAGTTGAAAATGGCGAAAAAGATATTGAGCAAAAACCTTTAAAATCAAGATGGCGGCTAACGCAACGGCGGAATTCAGTGGCGATTTTAAATTTACACTACTATTAACCCACCCCTGCAGATTAGAAATAATGAAATTTTGGGCAGCTTGACATGCAAGGTCAAGTGCTATCCAGACTGGACCATTTGCAGAGTTTTTTAATAACCTAAAATCAAAGATTAACAAAACAATAATACTAAAATAATGATACCGGTTTTAAAGCAATGGTCTCTTTTTTATTAACAACAATCAAAATTTACCCTGAAATCAGAATTTACGGGATCAAGTTACGTTTTTAACATTGTTTAAGGATTCTTACGTAATTTGTTAAATGAATTCGTAGGTTTTCGTGTAAAGGAACTTCAATTACATCGAGTTAAAAAGATCTGCCATGTACAAAATTATATTTTGTTTCGAATGATGACTGTGAGACAAAATGATTATTTGTTTTAAGCATTTCTTCAGTGCTATTATTTAATAGTAATTGAATATAAAATACTGTTGTTGTTTTATCATATTCAAGGAAGGTAATAGGGTTAAATCTTGATTTAAAAATATTTTAACGGAATAGAAAATTGTTTTTAAATAGTGGTTTATGTATTCGAGATAAAGAGACCAGATAGAATAGGGCAAAATATAACAAAAACCCATATAACTTTGCAATAGAGGAGAGTTTTAAATATCTCGGAGCGACAATCGCCGCAGATAACGATATCACGGAAGAGATAAAAGGGAGAATTTAGGCAGTAAAAAGAAGTATGTATGTATAGCCTTCACAACACTATTAAATCTAAGAGCTTAACATGAACTTAAAAATCAGGATATATAAAGCAGTGATTAGGCAGCTGCTCATGTATGAGTGTGAGATGTGGACGCTGACAAAAGCAGTGGAAAGAAAACTCGGATGTTTTGAGAGAAAAATCATCAGAAGAATAGACCGTATCATGACACGAATACTAACCAATACAGAATGATAACCAATACAGATGCCGAGGTTAAACAGATGTATAGGGCTAGCGACGTAGTCCAAGAGATTAATGCCTGTTTGCACCCACAGATCTTAAGCTCCAGCTTAGCTAAGCTCAGCTTATACTTTAATACTGGGGCCACACTAGCATCTAATGCCGTTAATTATCACATTATTTGCATTAGAAATATGTCAAATAATGAGATAATTAACGGCATTAGACGCTAGCGTGGCACCAGCATAAGGATTTACATTTATATTTAAGCTTAAGGTACGTTTTAAGTTTAATATCTGTTGGTACCACCAGGCATAAATCTCAACAACTAAGATGGGCTGGCGATGTCCACAGACTCTCTAATAACCGCCTTACCAAGTTAAGCTGGGAGGAAGCCCCGACAGGAAGAAGGCCCTTAGGACGTCCAAGAATGCGGTGGAGAGATAACATGGTCAAATTTAAGAACAGTGGGGCGACCCACGACTCAACTATCATGGACGAAAGTTCTAGATGGAAGCGAGTTGTGCAGCCAGCTAAGACCCACCCCGGGTTGTAGTGCTACTAGAAGAAGATGAAGAATGTAATTTATATTATTTATATACATCAATCAATCCCTTAAACAATCGTAAGCAATCCTATTCTTAGGAATGTCCGAAATCATCACAACGTATTAAGAACTAAAATTTGGTCATACAAGAAAACCACTACTAAAAATGCAGTAAAATTATTACGATTTTTACTAGCTTTTTATAAGGCATATAGGTCCAGCGCAGAGGTCGCAACTGTTTTAAAACTACGATCTGAAACCAATTGCTCTCGCAACTGTTTTGTTGCAACCGTAAAAGCATGGGGATACGATCCGCATGAAACTGGTTTCCAACCTTTGTTTTAAAACAGTTGTGTCATGGGCGCTGGACGCTTGAGTTTTATATATTATAAAAATGGGTGGTGTCACACGGGATGGTATGTCATTGGGCATAACGTAAATCAAATGCCACGCCTTAATTTTTTTAGGTTAGGTTTGATTTAGTTTCTAAACAAACGAATTTGCATATGACATTCCCAGAACTGCTCATTATAAATTATTTGTATGAATACATTGAGTTTGTTTAAATTAAAACCAAAATCTAACTTCAAAAAATGACGGCATGACGTAAATAATGGTGTATTTCCACAAAAAATTAATATATACCACTCGTTGCGAGCCAATAATATGCCATGAGTTGGTCGCCAACGAGTGGTATATATTTGGCGCCCAACGTGGTGCCAAATATTTGCGGCCAACTCATGGCATATATTTGGCTCACAAGTATTTTTATATTTAAGAATCATCAGGCATTTATATTTTAATATTGTAGCCATTTTTATAGTACAGCTACCATTTTGTAAACAGTTAAATTCGCGAAACATCATTTGGTCAAGAGGCAGACTTTTTGCAACTCATTTATGTTTAGGATAAACAGACTTGGATGTGAATTTATTGGCCCTAATAAATTCAGTGTATAATATGTGGATATTTTGTAGATCTCTTAATTATTAGGAATAAGAACTATTGTCATTGCTAGGATGTATATATGTAAACAAACAAAAGAAATGTTTATTTATGCTTTATATTTATTCTTTATTATACTCATACCAGCTTGCTGTACTTTCAATGTTGTTGGATTTCTTTTGTAAGATTTATCATTTATAAATTTGTATTTCTGTTTTAATAAACGATTATTCATACATCCACTCTTTTTCTATATTAGTAAATATAAATTGCCGGTATAAACAATCTCAAACTTACTAATAACCAACAACTTCGGGTGGAAGAGTCTGTAAATGGAAGGGCACTTTCTTGTCCTAGAAATGGAAAATCATTTCTAAGGCGGACGAAACAGAAATAGTCAATGGCATGGAGATGCATAAGGCAACGGAAAACCCATGCATTAAAGGCTCAAACAGTTAATCACCATGACCAACAAAAACAACCACTCTACTCATCATGAAACTCGGAAAACAAGATCCAACAGAAGAGGAAAATCACAAAACTGCAATGTCTCCCCGGTCTTCAACATGCTAAAACCTTGCAAAATAGCGTCTTGGAATGTTTGAAGTGTGCATCAAGCTGGAAAGGTACTAAATGCCGTTAAGGAAATCGAAATGTTCAATGGCACGATTCAGGAAAGATAAAGATTAACAATAAAACAATTACCAGAGAACGGCAGTTCTTGCCAGTGGCGCACACCTACACCCCATACACGCGACACAATATATACACGAAATTTTCAATTTTCTAAATCTGACTGAATGGAAAATTGGGCCAACTCCCATCTTAAAGTTCAGGAAGACTCACTGATTCATATGTCAACCATCCATTTTGGTCCAAGGGTGTGGATTTTACGGCCCTTCCTATTTAGGGTCTGTTTTTCGTTCTCGTCCCCAAAAATTTCGAAAATTTAACTCCGACCTTTGCGGCTTCTAATAGAAGCGATCATTACCTTTCCAACGCATGTCTAATTTTGAAAATCGGTTATACCGTTCAAAAGTTACCGAGCTCAGAAATATGAGTCAATTTTTATTTAAAAAATGGAAAATGTTTGTGGGTATGTATGTATGTGTGTGTGTGTGGGAAAGTTAAACCGATCTGAATTTTTTTTCTGTGTTTGAAGAGGGGGTTAGGGCCGATTCAGAACCGGTGTAGTTTGTGAGTTTTGACTACCCATAAGCCAGCTATAGGACTTGGTAGGTATCAAACGGCATATTTTTTGGCGGTATATATCTTCGGTTCAAGAAGAGACAGGAGAACAGTAAATACACCAAATCAATAGTGTTGAGTTAAGCTTTCAAATGGTGTCTAAGCTGTCAGGATCAGACATACACACGGCTCAGTAAAGCCGAAAAACTAAACTTTGAAAATTTTGGTTTTTCGACAATTACTCAAAATTTCAACCTACGAATTACGCCAATAACTGAGCGTTTGTAGAAGGACTCTAGACGAATCTAACGGTGTATACCTTATATCCGGGACAATTCGAATTTTTAAGTTATAGGCTTCATAAGTATGATCAAATCTATTGCTTATGGAAAAAAACGGTTTTTCAAGCTCAATAATTCCTGTAATAGCTTCAGTTATCATACTTGACCTAAGATGCATAAGCCTACTACTTGTCAATACGTTTCAAACTCATGTTTAATGAACAAAATCGGTTAAGCCGTTTAGAAGTTATTAAGCTACAAAAGTATAATCCAATTAACGATTATTCCCTAAATGGTTTATGTAGTTGTAGTGGTTACGACGCTAATTTGATCTGGCAACGGGCAAGCTGAGTTCATTTACCGGCCATCCCAATATTTTTTTCAATCTATTTCGAATAGAAAGAAAATCTAGTGTACATTCGATGGACACTAGATCATTTGGGAGATAATGCGACAAAGGCGACCATTTATAAAGCTTAACGTGTGTCCATATATAACAAATATTCAGAATTAATATCCGATATTGAACAGTATAATTATATCACCCAGTAGATCGCACGAATTTATTTGTTGTTATATTCACACATGTGGATTATTAGTTTAGATACAAATTGGTCAATTATCAACAATATAATTTGGAAATAATACGAAAGTGCTGACGAAAGTAGAACTATTTACCTTAATTAGATATACAAATAACGCGGGCATCGTGTCAACGATGACCCAATTTAAGCTTCTATAAAACTACGATATCTCAGCTAGAGAAAGAGTCTTCAACTAAAGCGTGTACAAGTAAAAAGTCAGTACTCAAAGTTCTCCCGGGGTAACAACCCTTAGTGTCGGTCTTATAAATAAACTCTCGAATTGCTATTTGGTGTTTCCCTTATCTGAAAAACAGCCTCCACTGAGCCCTAGGAATTATACAACGTGTAATCGAGAAACATTGCATTCAACTTTATACATTTTTGCTAAGTGCTAGTCACAAATAAAAAAAAACTTTATACATTTAATTTATAAATAACTTTGAAAAATTCCTGATACAAGAATAAAAAAACCGCTAAACGCCGTAAAAATGAGTGGCGCATACAATATTCCAGCTACAAAAGATCTGATATGAATATTACGTGGCGCGAAAATGTATATTCATTTTGATGCAAAACAAAATTCTAGTTTTATTTTAAAAGATTTTTTCATAATATTTGGTAAATTTAAAGTAAACGCGCCACAAAAGAGTTTCAAAATTCAAACTGTATCAAAGTTACTCTTTTGTGGCGCGTTTTACTTCAAATTGGGCAACTATTATAAAAAAATCTTTTAAAATAAAACTAGAATTTTGTTTTTCTTCAAAATGAAATAGCTATTTGTATAACAAGGGAGGAAAGTGCTACTTTTCCTCCCGATAATGAAGTTTATTGCCCGACGCGTAGCGGAGGGCAGTAATCATTCAAGGGAGGAAAAGGCACTTTACTCCCATGTTATACATATGGTTTTTCCATCTTCCTTAAATTAATAACAAGTCATTTTTCATTTTTACTTAATTTATTTATGTAACTAACCAACAAAATCTATTAAAACTAAAACTAACAAGTAGGTACAATATAACTGTCAAATATAAGTCAAATTATTAATGTAAACATTGTTAAATCAAAATAACAATTTACTGTTTTTTACCATTCTGCAAAATATTTGAAAATAAACGTTAAAATGTATATAGATACTTACGTAATAGAAAATAGATATTATACACTGTATAGGGCGTCAATAAGTTATATTTCATGAATGAAATACCACGACGTCACTTTTACTCCCTAGGGAGGAAAAGTACAACTTTGCTCCCTACAATCAGGCCCGGAAAAGTAATATTCATATCAATCTTTTCTAGCTGGAATATTGTATGCGCCACTCATTTTTACGGCGTTTAGCGGTTTTGTATTCTTGTATATTATTCAGGAAGTAAAGAAGGTTAAGGGGGTAGTCGCCAAATCTTGGTCCAATGTTATTTAAATGCATTAGTTTTTTCGAATCCTGATAAAACTAATAAATATTTTTGAAAAATTTAAACGCAGAATGAAAGATTACATTATTACCGAGGGCCGAAAGTCCCTTAGAATAAACAAAAAGTTTCTTTTGAATGAAATATTAGAAATTAAAAATCAAACTAAATTTTCCCTTTTTTTTCATCCCTGTAACTGATTAAAATTATAGAACTTTTCAGGGACTTTCAGTCCTCGATAATAATGTAATCTTTCGTTCTGCGTCTAAATTTTTTAAAAATATTTTGCAAGATTTTGCACCTACCCCCTTAAGACAGATATGGTGGCCGAATAATACTAATCAAAAATATTGATGACCCTATACTCCCAACAGAATTATACTCTTGCGATTAAACTAGGACAAACCCAAAATAAACATCATACTTAGCCGAAACTACTTACTGGAATTGCCGTCATGCCAATAAAAAGTATTCATATAACCAGGATATTCTGATATCATCATTGGTTGCTAATAGAAATGTTTCGGGACCCCAAATTTCTGTTCCTTTAAGAGGTATTCTAATAAGCGGGTTCAACTGTATTAGTGTATATATTAGCTTTGTTCGTGCAGGCAATCCATGACTGGTTTCTGACCGATTTAAAGCGCTTGAAAACGGAACTGCTCATGCAAATCAGTTAGAAACCATTCATGGACTGTGTGCGAAAAAAGCTATTATAATACAAGTATATGAGTCAACTAGTACCAAAACTGGCTATTTGAAACAAATTAAAAAAAAATTACAAGTTAAAAATTCTTAAAAGCCTCCTTCTGATACATGAAAAATGTTCAAAAGCGGCCATTTACCACACTTATAGACTAAAAATGAGGGCTGGTTCCAAGAACGGCAAACTTGATTGGTAAAATTGGAAAAAATCCGTTTTCTTCATTTTGTAAAAATTGCACTTTTTGGAAATGGCCGGTTTTGGAATTAGACGACCCATATACTGTCACTTCTTCAATGTTCCAGTTATATTTTCATTTCCAATACTGCATTAATGTCGGCAAGCATTTGTTGCACTGCACATACTGACTCTGCCTTCGCTATTTATTCTGGAGAGTCTTGTTCATGTGAAACAAATATAGATTGTCATCAAAGACATGAGGATGTACACCAATATGAAACCAGAAATAAGCATGCCTTAATACTGCCCTACACCAGGCTCCAAAGAAGTAGAGACGGACCAAACTCATATGGTTTAACATTCTACAACAAGTTGCCTACTGAAATTACTGAATTGCCAACTTTACAATTTAGAAAACAACTAAAGAATTTTCTCATAAGCCAAGCATTTTACAGCAGTGATGAATTTTTAAATTTTAACTTTAATGTTTGGAACTGGGTTGTGAATTGTTGAATTGTACTTTGTTTATTCTTAGGAACCCAGAAAGTGTTTGTCTTAATTGATGTATGTATTATTTCATATTATGCCTTGTGTTTTTATACTTGTATTTTATATCGGTGAACCAAAGTTGTATACTATTTTTTGACGTATGTAAGTACTTTTGTAGATTGCATGAATAAATGACTTGACTTGACTTGTATTATTATGATCCGTTGGGGGATATATCAAGAATTAATTAACGGAAATCATTTAAAATTTTGAACTTATAACAATTTAATCGATATAAACAAAAAGTAATTTACATAATTAAAAAATAAAAGTTATATTCAGTCACACAACACGTAAAAAGTTTTCCTATTTTAAAGTAAAAATAAAACAACTATTTATTGCCTATTGTTGAATAATTCAATATGTACAGTAAAAATTAAATAACAACTATAGTGACAGTTCTTCAAATGATTGTGATTTTCCTATTGAAGGAAGGTTGTGTCTGTTGTCTTCGATAACAATTACATTATTGAGTAAATCGTCCACTTCTAGGTATATGTACCTGTATTCGTAGTCACCAGCATCATTCTGAAAGGTGAATATAAACACTTATTAAATTAAAAAAAAACCTATAAGTAATCATATTCTGATATGTTCAAAATAATCAGGCCTTCATTTGCTGAAATCATAATAAACAAATGTAAAAGGACACATCTTATGAAAAATATATAATGTCACAATACAAACTTACAATCATCATCATCATCATCCAGCCTTCTGCATCCAAAGTTGAACATAGGCCTCCCCTAATTTCTTCCAGTTTTGTCGGTCTTGGGCTTTCTGCAACCAATTCCCAGCAATCCTTTTGACGTCGTCTGTCCATCGTGTAGGTGGTCTACCTCTACTTCTTCTGTCTTCTCTTAGTCTCCACACTGTAATTTTTTGGGTCCACCTCCCGTCCTTCATTCTGGCTACATGGCCCGCCCAATTCCACTTCAGCCATGCTACTCGCTCTATGACATCTGTGACGTCTGTCCTTCTGATGTCTTCGTTTCTGACCCTACCTCTGAGAGTCAGTCCAAGTAGTGACCGTTCCATTCTTCTTTGGGCCACTGTGGGCCAAGTTTCGTGGCTGTGGCCTGGGTTAACGATAATGTTTCGGCGCCGTACAATAACATACTTCAAAAATGTGATTTCGATAAACTTTAATTACAATTTACACAGTTATTAATCTTCTCCTTTCTCATAATCCTTAGTGCACTTCAGGGGGTCGGATGTCAGGTTCCTCCTCTTATCCATTTCTTCCATGTGCTTCTATTGGTGGCCAGGTTCTTCATATCACTTATACTCATGTGTCTCCTTTCCCCTATATCCTGGATCTGGCCCATCCATGTCGTCCTTAGCCTTAACTTTTTTCTTTTGTTGCCCATTTTGGCCTCATGTACCTTATTTGTTAGTCTCCAGGGTTGTATGTGGCCAAACCAGCTCAATTGTTTGTTTTCGATCTTCCTCATTATCGGTTCTTGTTCCAGCTCTCTCCTTATATCTTCATTTCTGAATCTCTTAAACTCCGTAACTCCAGCTACCAAAAAGCAATCAAAATTAATATCTGGATTCTAAATCTGAATTCAGAGTTGATGAAATTTAATTTCGAGACGAATCTGATAATGTAAATATTGCATTTGAGTGACATTATATCTTACATAAGGTGTGTGAGGTTTCCTTTAAAAAATACAATGACTTGTCCACAGAATCACATTCAACTGAATACTGAAATGCTGATAACACTAAGTACAGTGAAACTTGGATAATTCGAATCTCAGGAACCGTTAAAAAATTCGAATTAAAAAATAAATCTACACAAACAAAGATTACCTACAAAAACATATGCAAATAATGATAAATATCAGTAGTTGATCAGCAAAAAACAGTAGTTGATCATTTTTATCGCTGGAGATGTTTTTGTTCCTATTCTTGCCCGAGTTTTGTCAACCTAAAAAATGGGCCAACAAAATTCGGCCAAAAATACCAACTAAAACATGTGCAAGCTATAATAAAGACCTCTACTTTATTTTTTTCCAAAGAGATCCGAAATTTTTAGCTGTTTCTTAGAATTTAGCTTCTCAGTAATGACAAAAGATTCTAAGATATTCAGAAAACATAGTAGAAAAGTTTGAATTATCCAAAATATAATTCGAATTATTCACGACTTTTTACCATTACTTATATAGGAAATGCTAGGGACCAGAATAAAAATTCGAATTAAAGAAGATTCCGAATTATGGAAGTTCGAATTAAGCAAGTTCCACTGTACCAGTATCGTATTTAAGATAAGTAAAATAAAACTAATCAACAAGAATAATCCAATAGACTAATAGACGATAAAAAAGGGCCTATATGAAACTTTTGTTATTAAATGTGTAAATCTAAATTTATATTAGACATTGGACATACAACAAAAATTACTTCAATTTACTACAGCCTAAAATATCTATTATTTCATTCATGGGAGATTATGACCAATAGAAAGCTACAGAAATAAAAATTACAGCGATAATTTTTTTCGATAATTTCCTGTCCTCAAATATGCCTGTCAGATGCCTTTCATTGCTACGCAAAAATACATTCAGTGACGTTAATAATTAATGTTTTACAACTTGTCACAGATACCACCAAGAAACAGGTTTAGCAAATATTCAGGTGAAGATATCAATAAAATATTAGTTAAAATGATTTAAAAAGACATATAATAATAAAGGCAGTTTTTGTTTTTATTCGATTCAGAGTTGGACCACCATCTCCATACAGCTATTTCAGCATCCCATACATCTTCAGTGAAGCTATGCAGTCACAACTCTGAAGCGAATATTAACAACCCTGCCTATTTAAGGGAAATCATCGCGATACAATGATTCCATCTTTTGAGACGCAATCTAGCGACATCTCTCGTAAAACGAGGAAAACAACGAAAAGCCCTAGATACAAAGTTTACTACTTTTTAAACAATTAGAATAATTGAAATAAAAATATAATAAACAATATTTTAAATCCAAGACTTTTCGTTAATAAACTGCTTTCTGGCTGCATCCTGTATCTCTGGCTTTTACAATATATAAGCACAAGAGATGACGAAAATAGGAGAAAGCAAATAGAACACTTTGGCCACACATTTACCTTCTCTCCGTCAAGGAAAAGGACCAAAAGACAGTTTCTAAATACTCAATTCTGAGTAAAGATGAAAAATAATAAAGGCAGTTTTTGTTTTTATTCGATTCAGAGTTGGACCACCATCTCCATATAGCTATTTCAGTATCCCATGCATCTTAAGTGAAGCTATACAGTCACAACACTGAAGCGAATATTAACTATTTATGGATGGTGGTCCAACTCTGAATCGAATAAAAACAAAAACTGCCTTTATTATTTTTCATCTTTACTCAGAATTGAGTAAGTATTTAGAAACTGTCTTTCGGTCCTTTTCCTTGACGGAGAGAAGGTAAATGCTTGGCCAAAGTGTCCTATTTGCTTTCTCCTATTTTCGTCGTCTCTTGTGCTTATATATTGTAAAAGCCAGAGACACAGGATGCAGCCAGAAAGCAGTTTATTAACGAAAAGTCTTGGATTTAAAATATTGTTTATTATATTTTTATTTCAATTATTCTAATTGTTTAAAGGCCGCGTCCCACCATCAAATAATTTGATCAAACTGGTTTGAGCAAACTGAAAGTGACAGTTAGTGACGTCACATCCTGAGTGTTCATTGTGGATAATAATGAAAAATTTTAATTTTAAATAAAGTACTTCCGGAGTTTGCTCAAACCGTTTGATCAAATTATTTGATGGTGAGACGCGGCCTTAAAAAGTAGTAAACTTTGTATCTAGGGCTTTTCGTTGTTTTAAAAAGACAGTTTTATGCATGAAAAAATCTTACCAAATTACTCTCAAGCTCTTAAAAATTATCGATTTGTTTTGCCCTCGTGACACTGTTAGAACTCTCGTATACTACTGAAAATTTTTCTGTAATTTTAAATAAACTAAGGGTTGAAAAAAAAATTCAGTAGTAATTGCACAAGAGCTCTAAAATTATCGATTTGTTTCCCAACTGACACTACCAGTTTTCATTTCACGACCCGAAGGGGAGTGAAATTATGTTGAAGTGTCACGAGGGCAACAAATCAATACACCCATACCTCGCTATACGGACGCTCTGTATACGGCATTTCGCTATAACGGCCCTGTTCAATTACGGCACGGTTTCGATGTACGGCCTAAAATGTTTCGCTATAACAGCCCCATGTTGTTATTCTCGAGCAAACGCAATCCCGATCCACACTATTTTCTATTTCCACTTGTTTATGCATAATTTGAAAATAAAATGAGATGAGGCCCATCTAAGGAATATCTTAACATTTTAAAGGGAATTATAGAAAAAGGTGGTTATAAACCTGAAAAAGTGTTTAACATAGACAAAATAGGACTTTGTTGGAAGCAAATGCCTGATCGCATGTACATTTCAAAAACCGAAAATTCTGCGCCTGATGGTCTAAAGAACGATTAACTTTGCTACTTGGTGCAAATGCCACTGGTGATTTTAAGCTAAAACCACCTAATTTGTCCAAAAATCCAAGGCCTATTACAGGACTAAATAAAAATCATTTACCCGTTTTATGGAGATACAGTGGAACCTCGATAAGTCGGCCCCCGATAACCCGGAAGTCCGGCTAACCCGAACCGATTTTCATCAGACAAACATTTCAACAATAAAAATGTATGTATCTAGGTATTTTTTTTTCATACATATTATGTTAAAACATTTTTCGTACTTCCGGGCCTAAAGTGACAACTTCACTCCCTTGTGACAGGTACTAAAGTGTCACATTTAATCCCTCCGGGATTAAATATTGACGAAACTCCCGGAACGATTAAATCACAAACAAACGAATTTAAGGGATATTTTATTGAAAAATATAATTAATTAGAATGGTAATTAACGTTAATATTCAAATTAATGATGGCACTGTTTTCTGAATTTTTGATCACAAAATTTCGGTCAATTTTATTTTTGGTGTTTCTAATCGCAATTAGGAAGGAATCGCCCAAATCTCTCACATCGTCGATTTCTAAATCAACCAACTCTTTTCCACGACAAGCTCCCGCAACGCCCAAAATAAGTGCAACCTACAAAAAAATTGATTTCTTAAAATTTCTGAATATAAACAAATTTCCAAATTTACCTTAAGCATTAAATATTTATCATCCGGAGCCTCCCGTAAGAACTGATCTACCTGCTCAGACGTGAGAATTCTTGACTTCTTTGGCTTAAATCCCTCATTTCTTCTCTTCAAAAAAGCTAATAATTTTGGAAATTTACTTATATCAATATCTTCTCTAATGTTAATAACCGATTTCAGCATTGAGTAATGTGCCCAGAGAGTTGAGGCACAAACCGCTTTTGATTTATCATCGAAGTAGACTAACAGCGCATTTTCAGTAGGTTGTCTCACATTTTTTAAGCGGCACCACTTTTTAAAAGCATCGTACTGCTGCTCGTATAGTTTTCTAGATTTCGGTGGTAACAATTCTTCACCTACTTCGGCTGCTCTTTTATCAATATCAGATACACCTTCTTCACTCATGATACCAATAATTATCAATAACAATGTTTCTTTACAATGACACTAGTAATGACAATGTTTCTAAATTATAACTGTCACAACGCAATGTTACTATGGTAACTTATTTTAAAGACAGTTTATTAAATGAGTTGAAGAGAGAAAAAACTGATTGAAATTATTGAAATAATTAATAAAATCATACCGGAAGTACGAAAAGTATCGTATATACCTTGCGACTGAAGTACATTTAATCCTTCAGGTAAATTATGGCCCTCCCTGCGGTCGGGCCATAAACTTTACCTTCAGGATTAAATGTACTACTTCAGTCCCGCGGTATATAATGTACTATTATCTGTAGCCTCTTCTGGATTGTCTTAAAAATATCGAGTTTCATTGATAAAACTTCGCTTTGACCATAATATAATATTTGAGAGATAATGGGTATTTGTGTAATTTGAACTATATGATAGTGAAAATGACTCATGGCACAAGGCAGCGGCAGAGCGACGTTCATTATTTTGGGCTATCACAAACAACAGAGGCACGTGTTATTCCTTTATTTATTTCCAACTGTCTTTTAAAAAATTCTTTTTTAAATAATGGTCTTTTAAACAATGAAAGAGCCACTGTTCTTAAATAACATAACATCGTTCCGATGGCAGACAGACTGACTGAGTTTTTTTACCTAGAAATGAACAATACTCTATACTGTCTATACTCTATTCTATACTATACATACTCTATACAACTATAGGTAAGTTAGATGTGTACTGTGCATATATATTTCATGTTACTTTAATTATAACGGTTTTTATCTATAAGTATACCGTATTTTATTAATTTTTACCATGCTCTCCGGCTAACCCGGATTTTCGATAACCCGGATCGGCCGCGGTCCCGATTAATCCGAGTTATCGAGGTTCCACTGTACAACAAGAAAGCTTGGAGTTTGTAGATTATTTTTGGTTTTTAGAATCTATTATTATTTTATATACCAGTGTATGTTTTTTTTGTATGCAATTTTGATTTAAATAAAATAAACAGATAAAATGCATTTTTAACGACATACCAGTGTATGTTTTTTTTGTATGTAATTTTGATTTAAATAAAATAAACAGATAAAATGCATTTTTAACGACAAACCATGTAACATATTTAACAAATTTGGAACTTATCCCATTAAATTTTTATGAATTTTTATTAGAATAATTGATTTGTTATACGGCATTTCGCTTTGCGGCCATGTTTCGTGGAACTTATCTAGGCCGTAAAGCGAGGTATGGGTGTATTAATTTTAGAGATCGAGTGTAATTCGCTGAGATTATTTCATGAATAAAACTGTCTTTTTTGAAATCATTTTATTTATTTATTTATTTATATACGGTCACAACCATTTACAAAAAAAAACAATACCTAGGTTAAAATATATTTTGACTAATATTTTATCGATATCTTCACCTGAATATTTGCTAAACCAGTTTCTTGGTGTTCTCTGTAACAAGTTGTAAAACATGAATTGTTATTAGTGTCACTGAATGTTCATTTTTGCGTGTTAACGAAGGGCATCTGACGTAACGCTTCACGATGGTATATTATCAAAAATTATCGCTGTAATTTTTATTCCTGTAGCTTTCTATCGGTCAGAATATCCCATGAATGAAATAATCAGTGCGATATTCACTGAAAAAATAAGATCAGTTTTCAAGACGCTACCCTACAATGGGTCAAGGAAGTGAATCTTCTTATAGTATTTTTACTACAAAAACGTTATTACGTAGGTCAAAATCTTTGACGTAAGAGAACTGTCAAAACATTAGAATGTGACTTTATAATAAACATGGCAATAATGAAAAGTCACATTCTAATGTTTTGACAGTTCTCTTACGTCAAAAATTTTGACCTACGTAATAACGTTTTTGTAGTAAAAATACTATACTTAACTTTTTTGTTGTATAATTTCTTATGATTTTTTCCATTCATTTCCTTTAATATTAACTCGTTTTAATTGGTAAAATATACATACCTCGGCCATATCCAATTGAACAGTCCCAGAATGAAAAGATCCTTTTAGATGAAACTTCATTCTTAAATGTTTTCTTCCATCTCTTCCTGTGTATGCAACATGTGAGACATGCTGCCTCCTACCCCTACGAGTCTGCTCACCGTAAGCTGTAATTGGCAGTCCTAGTTTATCTTCAACTCTATGATCAGCTAGACACTTTTTTACAGCTTTAGAATAAATATTGTTGGGACTTTTACTGCAATAAAAGAAAAATGCAAGTGTTGATATTGAGTTACAGTGTAGATTACTTACAGTAAAAAAAACAAATAAAAAAATTTAGTCAATGTGGGAAATTTAGAAAAACTTTCTGTCAAAGTTTATGTACCCCTATTCTGAACACTTCTATCTTTTTCCTTAATAATGCTGTTTTATTATGGGTAAAATACAATAATGGCGCATGGAGAACCTACTGATCCAAAAGTGCGAGAAATTATTATTCATCAGTACCATAAAGGGAAAATACTTACGTGTGTAAATTGACTGTAGCACAACTATTGATTTTAGTATAATTAAGAAATACAGTAGAACCCCGCAAATCCGAACTAATTGGGGGGACAGCCTGTTCAGATTCCGAAAAGTTCGGATTATCCGAAAGTTAGCCTTAAACCGGGAGTAGTCGTGCTCACTTCTGTAACGTCGATAGTCGCGTGTGAGATTCTATCTCAAAATACGAATTTAAAACAAATTTTTATTTTGTACCATTTTTATCTGCTTTTTATATTGATTTTTATATTGAATATGTATTTCTAACAATTTTATTAAAAAAACCTGTGTTAACGGCCACCTGCCAACATCGGCCACCTGTCCTAACGGCCAGTTTAAAAATTTTCCAAACCAATTATATGTAGACTACAAAAACTGGCAATAGCGTCCACCTTTCTATATAGGCCAATAGTTCTTTCATTTTTAGTGGCTGTTACTGACAAATTTTACTGTACAGTAAAACCTGTGTTAACGGCCACCTGCCAACATCGGCCACCTGTGCTAACAGTCAGTTTAAAAATTTCCCAAACCAATTATATGTAGACTACAAAAACTGGCAACAACGGCCACCTTTCTATATCGGCCAATAGTTTTTTCATTTTTAGTGGCTGTTACTGACAGGTTTTACTGTGTTACGAAAAAGGATGAAATGTGAGATTCTATCTAACGGCGCGACTACTCGCAGGTTAAAGCTAATTGGCTCTCCCCAAAGCCATAAATTCCACAAAAAGAAGAAGAAAAAAATTCTTACGCATTACTACACCCTTCCTCGAGACACTTACGAAATTTTATCAAAATTGCAAAATTTTTCATCAAGTTATCGCGAAAAAGGATAAAAATTGAGATTCTATCTCACTGCACGACTACTCGCGGGTTAACTAGTAGTTCAAAGCTTTCATTGTGATTTTGAGTAGTCAAACGTTCTCGCAAGAGTGTGGACAATATTTTTGGACTCAAGTTGACTACGAGAGAGCCAAAGTAAGTTTGTGTTTAACCTTTATAAACACTTTTTAAACCTATATATTAAAGTATAATATTTATTTTTAAGAAATTTTAAATGTCAAAGTCCTAGTAATCCTACATTGTCCAATTTTCTGGCTTTACTCTGTATAATAAACATGTTTTTAAGTTTTTGTCTTGAATTTTTAAATTTTTTTCACTTTCCGTTGGTTCGGATTTGCCGAAAGTTCAGATTCGCGGGGTTCGGATTTACGGGGTTCTACTGTATGGTGAAACTGCCAGTATTGATGTTGACTTATTGGTAATGATAGGAAGAAGAAATACACTACAAGAAGAAACTGTAAGATAGAATAGAGAAACTGAGATGAATGTTTTAGAGAATGATGTCACAAATATATTCACAAAAGCAATCTTAGTTTTTATAGGTATGCATGATAGCTTCTTGCTTTTCGCTCATGTTGGAATATAAATTTTTATTTTTTGATTGATTCAAGTAGGCCAAAGAAAACCCATTCTTGAGAAAAAAAATCATAAAGATAATTGTTACATTTGGGTCAGATCTTTGGCCAGAAAAAACATAGCTGAGACAAAGTTATCTATAGCAACAAAATCAAATTCGATGTCTGTCTGGGAGATTACCAAAAGAATGTGATTTGAGAAAAAACAGAAGCATTCCCTAAGGAATGTCTCAAAAGGACTGCAGTTTCCATGATGTAGAAACAGGCATTATGGGAACTTTATATTTTACTGAAGGCATAGTAAACACAGCCTTGAACATTCATTTTTACTAAGTGCAGCAAAATTTTAACAGGACAGATCCTCATGTCATATAGCTAAATCTATCAGAAAGTGGATTGGAGAATATGACATTAAAATTTTGTCACATCCTTCTAGCAGCCTGGACCTCAATTTTTAACCCTTCGCTTCGTTATCGAACGTATTCGTTTCTTATCTGTTTAGTATACGAAGCAAATACGTTCAATAATGAAGCGAAGGGTCAAAAATTGAGGCCCAGGATCTTAATCCAATAGAGACTCTTTGGCACAAAATGAAACAAAGCCTAAGAAATAACCCACAGCATACTTTGCCACAACTGTGTACTAAATTGCAAGAAATACGGGATAGATTCACCCCTGAATTCTATGAGGGCCTAGTTGATACAATGCCTAATAGAGTTCAGGTTGTTATTCAAACTAAGGGTGATGTTAGGCCTTATTAATTATTATTTTAATTTGTTCATTACTTGTTCCAATATTTAAGTAGTTCTTATAGCATTTTTTTATTGAACAATTAATTCTATAAAACCGTCATATAATATATGATTAATCCGTAAAAATAATTCCATACATCATAAAAAATGTTTATAATTTAAGAGTACATAATAGAATTTCAGTAAATTGGTGTTTTGTTCACAAAATAACTGTTCCAACATATAGTCAACCAATATAGATAGACCAGTTGAGTCTATATTCGTTAATATAATTGTAAGGGTTTGTGTAACCCTTCGAAAACATTTTAAAATAACAATATGTTTTACATACCTTGAAAATAGTTCATTGAACACAGCATAAAATAAACTACCCGTTACCACCAATCCAAAAGCTATTATTCCTAAATAAGATACAGTTTTTGTAGTTTCTTTTACTTTTTCTCCCAAGGGTTTAACATTTGTATCTAAATCTCCTCTAGTGGACGCAGCCAAACTTTTCTCTTTTTGCTTCGTGGACTGATGGCGTTTCGATGATAAATAATATACTAAAGGATGTACTTTATAAATTGTCTTGTAGTTTCTGGCTAGCATAGGTTGGACGATTCTCACCGGCAGCATATTTTAATCAATGTAGTTTGCAAAAACTTAAACTATAAAGATAATTCATTAGTTGTTAAAGAAAATGAGCTATGATTATTAAAATTAAGAAGAAAATAATTATTTACATAAAACAACTATTAATATTAAATTTCGTTTCCTAACCAA
Source organism: Diabrotica virgifera virgifera (assembly GCF_917563875.1). NCBI lineage: Eukaryota > Metazoa > Arthropoda > Insecta > Coleoptera > Chrysomelidae > Diabrotica > Diabrotica virgifera. The sequence continues at coordinate 21,077,677 of NC_065443.1, forward strand.
ACTTTCTTCTTTTTGTTTAAAAATTAGAAACGTCAGTAAAGTAAATAAATTTCTTCTTTTTTAAAATTGATAACCAAGGTCACAGAGTTCTATAAATAACGTAGAGGTCGAATCTGGCTAGAGGGCGCTATTTTTGAGCGGAAAGCAATAAGGGGGAAAGAGTTTGAAAATTAAACTTGATTTAATAAAATAAGAAAATGTGGAATGTTCATTTAAAGATGGAGTTACTACGAATAAAATGGTATCTTTGGATGGTGAAATGATTGAGAAAAGCAATATATAGTTTTAAGTATCTAGGATCGGTATTACAGAGTACCTAATGGAGAAAATGGAGATGCATGCAGTAGAGGATGGATGAAGTGGAAAGAAGCGACTGGTGTGTTGTGTGACAGAAAAATTCCAATGAAGCTGAAGGGAAAATTCTGTAAAACAGCCATAAGACCGGCTATGATGTACGGAACTGAATTTTGGGCAGTGAAAAAGAAAGAGGAACAACGAATGCATGTGGCGGAAATGAGAATGTTTAGATGGATGAGTGGAGTGACAAAGAAGGATAAAATTAGAAATGAGTATATTAGGGGAAGTCTACGCGTGGGACCCATTGATGCCAAAATGAGAGAGCATAGGATATAAAAGATGGTTTGGTCATGTTCAACGTCGAAACGTTAATCACCCAATACGAAGAATAGCTGAAGTGCGGATTCCTAGAAGGAGTAGAAGAGGAAGACCAAAGAAGACCTGGGTGAGACGATAAGGCAGGGCATGTTTGGTAATAAAGGGGATTAATATTGATTATATGACCCAAGATAGAATTGTGTGGAGAAATGCAATTAAGAGGAAACAGTAGCGATCAACAGGTAGCAAAAACGCGTTCCAAGATTGCGGCTGTAATTTTGAATATTTTTCGAGATGGCACACGTATTCGTAATGTAATAAAAGAATGGCGGTACAGAGCCCAATTTGAAAAATATATTAATATGTGGAAATTACCCTGTAATTAAATACAATATTAAAAATCGAGCCTGTACCGCTATTAAGAAGAACAAAAAAATACACTTTCTTCAAATAAACTTTTTTATCCGATGCCTAGATTTTGTGTCATTTTGGGACTACCTACTAAAATTTTTTATTTCATTAGTAGTTCCAAAATGACATAAAATCTAGGCATCGGATAAAAAAGTTTATTTGAAGAAAGTGTATTTTTTGTTCTTCTTAATGGCGGTACAGGCTCGTTTTTTTTTAATATTGTATTTAATTACAGAGTAATTTCCACATATTAATATATTTTTCAAATTAGGCTCTGTACCGCCATTCTTTATTATATTACGAATACGTGTGCCAAGTATCTCGAAAAAATATTCAAAATTACAGCCGCAGTCTTGGAACGCGTTTTCGCTACCTGTTGATCGCTACTGTTTCCTCTTAAGGAAGCCGACCCCGCATAGGGATAAGGCAAAGAGAATGATGATGATGAATAATATAAGAAAATTTTAAAAGATCTCGCCTATGTTAGGTTTATTTATGATTTTTATCATGAATTAATGAAATTTGGGACTTGCTTTATCAACTTGAACTTCTCCAAAAAAACGTTGTCAAACCTTGTGATTAGGCATGCTGTAATTAAGTAGGTATAAGCCACAGGATATGAAGTACGTCAATTATCACTTTTTTGCTGTTGCAAAAATTATTTCTAGTAAATTCCTGCGACGCAGATGATTTATGTTTTTTTGGGGACTACAAATATCCATTTAGAATTATCCTATCCCCAATCAATTATTGGATTGATAGCTTTATCGCCTAGCCAAATTTGAATTTGGTATAATAACTCTCTTAATGTGCTCGTTCAAAGCATCTAATGTAGCACCAGCAGCTGCAGAAAGAGAGTAGTCGGTAGACCAAGAGTCCATTCTCATCTGCTCCAAAATTCGTATACCGCTATGCTTTAAAATTGAAAAAAAAGTTTTTCGGTTTTTTTTCACAACTCGGTACAGCTGGCTGTATACCATTAATTACATATAAGTAAAATTTAATAAAAAATGTTGTCTTGGTAAAAGGTATATTAGTTTAAAAAGCCCCTATAGGGCTACAAACATAGAAACAAAACGTTTTCGCTCTATAACAAGAGCATTATCAGTGTTACAAACAAGAACATGGTGAGCCAACCAAAAAATACAAAGGTCAAAGCCTTTCAAAAGCAAACTAAAAATCTTATATAGGTATAAGCATGGCAAAATCCAAAGGATGGATAAAATTCCTATGGCTACGGCCCTAGGGCAACATATGACTCCCACACGTGGTAAGTGGGTCAATAGGTAACAATTAGGTCATAATATTGCAAGAGGTGACAAGCAACTGAACAGTTATTGTCTGAAGACTTAGTCTGTTTTTGAAAGGCTTTGACCTTTGTATTTTTTGGTTGGCTCACCATGTTCTTCCCACATAACAATGATGTTCGCATCATGTTCTAAGCATATACTACCAACATTCGTCGGAGTATATTCTTTTTAGTATATGTGTAGTACAAGCATATAGCATCTACCTTAAAAAACATTCTAAATTTCATGTTCTTTGCATATACTTCAAAGTATATTCTCGTACCGAATATACTAAGTATATTCGTGTACGTAGGATCTCGGAATATTCGTAAAAGTTTATTCTTAGAATATACCTTTATCGAATATTCTTAGCACATACTTATAAGTACTTTTTTAACACATTATACTTATAAGTAGATACTTTTAAAATATCTTAAAATAATTTGTATGTATAGGAAGTATAATATTAGCCTTATAGATTATCAACTTCGTTATTTTTTAGAATATATAATTAATAAAATTTATGTATGTAGGTAGTATTGGACGAATTTCATTTCAAAATTGTTGTAGGGTAAAAAAGTTTAAACATTAATTGTATTAACGTTTACATAGATACTATTAAAAATTCGTTTTCATAATTGAAATGACTTTACCGTTTCGAGTTTATCATGAATCATTAGTATTTTTACATCCTTGGAATTTGAATTTAGGTACATTCAATTCAATAGGCCATTTCGCAGAACCAAAACGTGCCAAACTGCACAACCAAAGCAACCAAAGGCTTTGGTGTTGCCAACCGTCGAGTAAGCTTTTTCCGTCAACTTACCTTAAAAATTCCCACTTTTATTAAAAAAAACTTCCCTCCTGTTTACAAAATCTGAGAAGATATGTTGAATTATTTTCAAATATTTTGAATTTTTCTTAATATTTTACAATTTGGACTGGAACAATAATTCCCTTTTGAGTTAACTTTTTCCCTTTATGACCTTTTATGTTGAAAATTCCCGCAAAAAGGGAAATTTCTCTCCGTTTGGCAACACTGACCACCGATTTTGTTATTCCACAATACAATTCATAACCCGCCCCATCATATTCTGACCATTTCTATTCTTACCTGAATGGATCAGGGATAGGAAAAAACCGTACAATATGAAAAAGAAAACAGGCATTATTTCATTATTTGTATCATCTATGGATCTATGCAGTGTTAAGGATGAAGGCGAATGATGTAGTACTAGAAAGAACATACATAATCTGTTTATTTTGTTTGCGGTGCTTCAAAATACATATAATCTATTTTGATAACTCAATATTACTTAAATAGGTAAGTACATATAAGTATTATATAAATTTTAGTTACTCATTATGCATAGTTTAGTTTAGCTAAATATTATATAATGATTTATATAAATAACTAAAATTTATAAATATGTACTTACTTTTTAAGTAATATTGTAGAATGTAGGTACTAACTACATTCTCATTTGCAATTAAAATATGTAAATAGATATTTGGTAGAACCAGTAGAACCTAAGATGAGATTAGGTGATGCTGAAAACATACTTCTAAGCAATATAGCACTTGATAGCACTTTCTTAGAATATTCTTAAAAATATAATATTCTTCCCATACAAAGATGTGCGGTAGTACGTTCTTAGTATATAAATAGAAGGTTTATAGTTCCTTGGAATATTCTAAAAAGTATTACCTTCTTGGTATAAACTAAAAGGATGTGCGGTAGTATGTTCTAAGTATACACATAGAAGGTTTATAGCACGTCCTTGGAATGTTCTAAAAAGAACATTCTTGGTATATACTATGTTTGTTCCAACACGACCGAGAACCGTCACGAAACGGTAACGCTCCTGCGCAGTAAAGAAAATCCGTTCCAACAAAAATATGATCGTCATCGGATCGTCCTTCCCACTGTTCCAACAAGAATCGTGATCTTTCGGTGACGGTTTCGTGATGATCATTTCAGTAATCGGGCAAATGCATAATGTGCTGGTTGGACTGACTTGAGCACTAGGATTTAATTCTTTAAATTTTTTGAGCCTTTGATCGACTAAAAGCACACAAGCTGTCACCAACAAAAATGACAAATATATGATTACCGTCATGGGACGATAACTGGGCGATACAATTACGAACATGCGCACAACAAACGGTACAAGTAGTTTCGTGACGGTTTCTGGGCCGTCCAAAAGTTCATGTTGGAACAAACCTACTGAAAAGAAGTGCGGTAGTACATTCTAAGTATATACATAGAACGTTTAAGTACTGTAATGTAGTATATACTCAGTATCTGCTCTGCACATTCGCAATGGTAATTACGCACATTCTCAGTATATACTTTTTCTGAAAAGTATGTTCTATGAATCTACTAAGAACATGAAATTGTTATGTGGGTTGTAACACTGATGATGCTCTTGTTACAGAGCGAAAACGTTTTGTTTCTATATTTTTAGGGGCTTTTTAAACTAATATACCTTTTACCAAGACAAAATTATTTATTAAATTTTACTTGAAAAAAATTGTTAGAAGAATCCCACATTTTGTACTGAATTATTTTTTGTATCTCTTATCATTTTCAAGTTACATGGAAAAAAGGTAGATTTTTAAGAAAATTTAAAAATACGCTCTATAATTTGATTTTCTTTAAATCATGCATTTTAATCCAATCCAACGTTTTGAGCATATAAATAACACTAGAAAAAAGGTATTGTAGAAAGAAAATGTAGTAGAAAATCTGGTGGATGCTGGGTTATATATAATGCTCATTTTTTAAAAATATATGTGCAAACAATCTTTTTGGCACCATGTCTCGCTTAGTTTGAATGTAAGTAATTGACATCGACATTTAACAGTGCTCTCTAACAGGTCTTTTAAGCATTATAAGAAGTATTCCTGGTATTATACCCCTAAAATCGACCATTTTTCTGTTATTTCATGTTGAATGCACCGATTCGAGCATGCAAAAAAATCTCTATCCCAAAGAAGTGATGAGAGCCACTCCCAAGATAAAAGCGTATTTTGGAATAGGGTAGACTTTGTTTTTGAGCTGTTCCCTACTTACTGTGAAATATCAAGATCAAGTAAATTGATGCCTTAGGACGGAATTCGGAGCTAAATACCATCATTGGATTGCACTAATACACATTTCAAATACAAATGCAACCTACACCTAAGGTAAAGTGTACGAAGGAAAATTCAGATTCATTGAAGTTCCCCGCAGAAAGATGCATTCAAGTGTGTGACTACTAAGTCAATATTACTGTTAAACACCTCCCAACATAATGTGCAAAATATACATAGACCAGGGTAATAAGGATTTTCTCGGGACTCAAAGATCCAGGTAGCTGACTACTTTTTTAGTTATTGTAGACAAGAAGAAAACTTACCTGTTTCCTGCCTAGAGTTCGCTTCCGTTTTTTAATTATTAACAATTTAGTGCAAAAATCATGATTTTTTCGATTTTTTGCACTCCATTCAAAAACTAAATAGTTGACATAAAATTTAGACCAGGGCGCATCTGTAAAAATATTAGTACGTTTGGACGTTGAGAGGTGACTCAAATGTTTTTGCAGAAATTGCTTGAAAATAAATCAAATAATAATATTTGAGTTATCCTCCCTCTCAAAAAGGTCCGGAACATTGTTTAAATAATCAAAATGTCAAAAAATTAAGGAAAAATTCGATTTTTTTCTTGGTTTTTTAATTATAACTTTAAAAGTATTCATTTTCGAGAAAAGTTGTACCAACATAAAAGTTGCGTACTTAAATTTCCTACAATATAGAATTGGCTATAAATTTAAAAAATAGTCACCCTTGTTGCAAAATAGCAATTATTGTGAAAAAAACATACAAAAACAAGTATTCGTATTTTACGTTTTTCAATCATTTATGCTAGACTTAGGACCTTCATATTTCACTCTGAAAAACTTTATGATACAATAAAACAATACCGTAAATTTCATTAAGATCGGTTCAATAGATTTTGCAAAATAAATTTTGCAACCCAGCTTTCGTAAAAAAAATTCATTTTTTCAAAATGTTACAGGACTGAAAATAAAGCAGATAGCAAGTTGAAAAATTTTTTACGTATAGAAGTGTACTGTATCTTTCATTCGCAATTTTACAAAATTAAAACCGATTAACACCACGGCGTCAGGAATTTTTTTAAATAAACATTAATTATTGGTGCTACGCGCAGGACAGCGGATAGTTTGCTCTGATTAGGCATTCCAATGACCTTTGATAATGATTGATACATTTTAATTTTTATTACATTTCGATATAAATAAATAAATTTGTTTATTGCAAAATAAAAACACATACTCTATCCTTTGATATAACAATTTTATTAGCAAAAACTTTCTTTGTTCATATATTTTAACTTAAATAATAAAAGTTTTTTTATTTATAAACATATGCAATTGTTTAAACAATATTTCACAAACAATAATAAAATTAGTTTGATTTTTGTGGAATTAAAATATTAAAACACAACAAAATATAGAGTAAGAAAATAATATATTAGATAAAGATTGGAAGACATTTTGGTGGAAATCAACTTGTGTGAATCGAACACCGCTGTCCTGCGCGTAGCACCAAAAATTATTGTTTATTTCAAAAATTTTCTGACGCCGTGGTAATTAATCGATTTTAATTTTGAAAATTGCAAATGAAAGGTACAGTATACTCCTATAAGCAAAAAATTTTTTAACTTGCTATCTGCTTTATTTTCAGTCCTGTAACATTTTGAAAAAATTAATTTTTTTTGCGAAAGCTGGATTGCAAAATTTATTTTGCAAAATCTATTAAACCGATCTTAAAAAAATTTACAGTATTGTTTTAGTGTTATCGTAAAAAACGAAGAAAAAAATCAAATTTTTCCTTCAATTTTCGACATTTTGATTAATTAAACAATGTTCCGGACATTTTTGAGAGGGATGATAACTCAAATATTATTATTTGATTTATTTTCAAGCAATTTCTGCAAAAAAATTTGAGTCACCTCTCAACGTCCATCTCAAAACAGATCCGCCCTGGACTAATTACAAAATTTAGTTTTTTAGAACATGGAAAAACCTTCAAAATGCCGATTTTTGAAAGTTAAAAAGTTAATTTGTTGCTACGCAAACTGCAAAATAAGTGAAAATCGTTATTTGTTAATAACTTTTACTAAAACTACCTTAGAACTTTATTGTTTCACCCAAAGTTGGATATTGGGGTACTTAACAAACCTTCAAAATTTGAGACTGATTCATTAATTAGTTTAAAAGTTATTCTATTTGTTTATCCCAGAGACCTTTATTTCGCAATAAGATAAGTAGAAGAGTAATAGTATCAAAATGTATTAAAAAAAAGATAAAAAATGATTAACATAGACAAAAATCCTAATGCCAAATTTTTAAAATTTTGTAGTTTATAAACATTTAGAATAACTTTAAAAATGTTGTCCGTAGAAACAATATTTTTATATATTCGAAAATATAGTATTTTAACACGAATTTTCACATAAAAAAATTTAGCCTGGGCTCATTTGGGACAAAGTTAGCCATATGTTTTTTTTAATTCACAGCTAATTTGTTTATAATAGTTAAGGAATCTCATTAATGCCATTTTAAAGAAGGGGATTTGTATTTTTTCTTAAAAAAATTGCAGAAACATTATACCTTTACAGCACCCTCTACGATTTTTTAAAAATGTAGTGCAAACGATTACTAGGGGGAACCTACAAATCCAGCGAGTTAAAATACCGAAAATGCAATTTCAAACGAATATAATTTGCTGTATCTCCGGATCAACTCAATGGATTTTGATCTTTCTTTTTTTAATTGGTATGTATTTTTTACGTACATTACAAATATGCAATTTGCTTATAAATTTATTAATTAATAAACAGTCTAATTTGTTTAAACAATTCTTAAAAAAATATTTTTTTTTACAAAAATCTATTTTTTTAATCATAGTATCATTAATGATCACAGAAAAAGTTAAAGTACACTTTAATAAATAAATGATTTTTATTAGATAATTATTTAGATAATTAGATAAGATAATTTATTTATTAAAGTGTACCTTAACTTTTTCTATGATTAATAGGGATAGTATGATTAAACTCATGGATTTTTGGGAAAAAATTATTTTTTCAAAAATTGTTTAAACAAATTAGACTGTTTATTAATTAATAAATGTCTATAGTTGGTTTTTTAACCAAGAGGAGTAAACTAAAAAGACAGATTTACACCCAAGAAAGTTACTAGAAAAGTCACCAAATTCATCTTCTTTTTTTGTTGATCATATTAGCTTTCGAGGATAATCCATACATATTATATTATACTAGCACATCGATGAAGAGTTCTAAAAACAACTGTTTTTATATAAAAGTAGACTAAAAATCTAAAAATTAAAGGAATAATGCAGAAAACACAAAAAATCGCCGATATATTTATTTAACCTATAAAATGACAGAAACAAGCATTACGGCGCGGTAAATTTGAATCACTCCTCTTGGTTAAAAAACAAACAATAGACAAATTACATATTTGTAATGTACAGAAAAATTATATACAAATTAAAAAAAGAACGATCAAAATATATTCAGTAGATCCCGAGATAAAGAAAATGATAGTAGTTGTAAGTTGCTTTTTCTAGTTTTTGAACTCGTGTATTTGTCGGCTCCCAGCTCCCCCTTCACTTACCACGACTACTCACCAGTTAAACTACATTTTTAAAAATTCGTTTAAAATACCAGCTTTTCTAATATGTAAAATGACTTTTTCTACAGACAATATTTTTAAAGTTATTCTAAATGTTTTTAAACTACAAAATTTCACAAATTGGCATTCGGATTTTTGACTATATTAGATAATCTTTTTATCGTTTTTTAGTACATTTTGATAGTATCAGCTTTCTACTTTCATTTGGCATACTCAGAATTGCCATATCTTCATTATTTTCTGTCTTATGTTATTGCAAAATAAAGGTCTCTGGGATAAACAATTAGAATAACTCTTAAACTAATTAATGGATCGGTCTCTTTTGAGGGTTTGTTAATTACCCCAATACCAAACTGTGGGTGAAACAATAAAGTTATAAGATAGTTTTAGTAAAAGTTATTAACAAATAACGATTTTCACTTATTTTACAGTTTGCGTAGCAACAAATTAACTTTTTAATTTTCAAAAATCGGCATTTTTAAGGTTTTTTAATGTTCTAAAAAATTAAATTTTGTAATTTTATGTCAACTATTTAGCTTTTGAAAGGGGTGCAAAAAATCGAAAAAATCGCGATTTTTGCAGTAAATTGTTATTAATTAAAAAACGGACGCGAACTCTAGGCGGGAAACAGGTAGGTTTTCATCCTATAGGTAGAGGAAAGGCACCTGCGCCTAATTTGAGACACCGTCGTATATTTGTGTACGATGGGTTGACATCTAGTGAAAATATTGAAAACTGATCATTCTGTGAAGTTAGTAGTAGACCTGCTTTTAGTTGGCACCACAGATCACCTACCTCCTCTAGATGTTTCACGATAACGCTTTGGTTAAATATGAAAAACAGCGCTCCATGCCGCTTGTATCGGAACTAATGCAAGCGGGAATTTCAAAATGTAATTTTGGTGGGAAGAAAATGTTAGGTTAAAATATTTGTATAGTTGAAAAAAAAATAATTTGGCTTTAAAATATGCAAATTATTTTTAATTTCAAATATACAAAATACCATTTGGGAAAACATAAGACATAACAACGTATTTTTATTTTATTTATTTATTTAATACCAGCAAAACCACTTTGTATATACTTTTTTACAAATCGTATCTTTACAAATGAAATTATTAATAGTTATCTTCCAAATACTTCTACAAAACGGTATCTCAAATGATTGAAACATGTGTGCATCTCTACTTGTTGAAGGACTTTCAACTAAAACAAAAAATTAATATAATTGATTTGATAATAACCATATTCATTTCAGGTAAAATAATTTGTATTAATTATATATTTTCTGTAGGGGTTACTTACTTGGTGTTACATTCGTTTGCTTCCCTACACCACTAACTGTGTTACTTGTTCTCTAATAACACATACTTGTTGAACTCACCATGCAAATGTAAGCTAGGAATTTGATCTTCATAGGGATCTTCAAATCACATTCGTTATGTTTCAAAAACTGTATTTGAATCCATTTTATCTAAATCAGGATTTTTTATTATAGCTAACAATCAGATAAACATTTTTAATGACATAAAGATAAAAGATAAAGGCATACTGACAATGATGACAATTGACAAATTATAATGACACTCAGACTCAGTGATATAGAAGAAATCTTCACTCCAGGTGCATGGCGACATCTCAAAAAACGTATCATTACTAAAAATGACATTTAGTTTAGTATGACCTTGAGATACCTGCGTGAAACATCTAAAGAGAGTTAAGTGATCTGTGGTTGGCACTTAGAAGTGACCGTTGTTGTTTTGTCGACGTTAATTTGATTTACACCATACACAAAATTTTTCAGAATTTATAAAAACTTACAATACATCAAGGTAAGATGATTACATTTACTCCAGTAATTTTTTTTTGGTAGTTTAATATTAGTTAATACATTTTATGCAAATTAAACGGTAATTGTGTGGCATACATAACCAACAAAAATTCGTTTTATTTTTTGACGGAAAAATCCTAATTTGAGACACCTGTAGGTTCCAAATTTGAGAGTGTCTCAAATTAGGACCCCGTGTAAAATTTTTATTTTTATGTATTTTTTTGTTTGTAGATGCCGCCAAAATATAAAAAATGGAATGCAAATGATATGATACTGGAATGCAAATGATGTAAATACAGTAAGAAATAGAGAGATGGGCTATTTGAAGGCCTCAAAAGTTTTTGGAGTACTAAAAGGTACCTTAAAACGATATGTGAAATCAGACAAGACTCCAGAAGAACTCGTCGGGATATCAATTGGCCGCCGACCTATTCTTCCTTTGGAATTAGAAAATGAGTTGGTTGAGTATGCCCTAACTATGGAGCAACGTTATTTCGGGCTAAGAGCGCGTGATATAAAACGACTGGCATTTCAACTTGCAATACGAAACTCAATACCACATCCATTTAGCGAAGTCAAAAAATCAGCCGGAAAGAAATGGTTGAGACTCTTTCTGAAAAGGCATCCGACGCTTTCAATGCGTACTCCTCAGGGAATGTCATCTGCTCGAGTAAAATCGTTTACTCATGAAAATGTATCCAAGTTCTTTGACCTGTATGAACCAGAATATCTTAAGCTTACTAACCCTGCACAACGTATATTCAATGTAGACGAAACAGGTATTACAATTGTTCAGCACAAACATAGCAAAGTCATTTCTTTGAAAGGGAAGAAGCAGGTTTCGTCACTTACTTCAGCAGAAAGGGGTAAGCTGATTACTGTTATTTCATGTATGAATGCTGCAGGAGTTTTCGTACCACCATTATTAATCTTCCTTAGAAAAAATATGAAAACAGAGTTGATTCTAGGAGCTCCCACTGGAGCAGTCGCAGAATGCCATGTGTCAGGTTGGGTACAGGCCGATATTTTCACTAGATGGCTACAACACTTCATAAAATTCACTAAACCTTCAGCTGCAGACCCTGTTCTTCTCGTCCTTGATGGCCACTATTCTCATACGAGAAACGTTGCTCTAATAGATTTAGCCAAACAGAATCATGTGACGATTATTTGCCTCCCACCACATTCTACACATAAAATGCAACCGTTGGATGTTGCTTTTATGGCACCGCTGAAAACTTACTACGCACAAGAAATAGAAAACTGACTTAGAGAAAATCAGTTGAGTGTTGTGTCGCCTTATGCCATTGCCAGTATTTTTTGGAAAGCGAATAACAAAGCTGCGACGATGGAAATATCTTGCAATGGTTTCCGAAAAACTGGACTGGTCCCTATTTGTCGCCATATTTTTAGGGACTTTGAATTTGGAATTCAAGAGAACTTGGAAACACAAAACTAAAGGGACGAACAAATAATAGAACCAAACCATGAACAACCAAATCATCCAATGCGAGAACATAGAACTCATAGTCCACCACTACCTCATCAACAACTTGTGTCTCCGAAAGACATCTGTCCGATCCCTATATATAAGAGAGACACCACTAAAAAGCCACATGCCAGATCAGGAAAGGCTTCAGTAATTACTCTAACACCCTACAAAGAAGAATTAGAGCAAAGTTTGCAGAAGAAGAAAGCAAAAAAACTAGTACCCCAGCTAAACTTGGATTGTGTATTAGCTCCAGAAAAAAACAGTTCAACAAAAAGTGTTAGATCAGAAAAAACAGCAACGTCCGAAGAAGAAATAGCAGTACACGAAGACGCAGGTCAACCTTCTACATCAAAAGGCAAAACATCAAGAAGGAAACGGAAAGTTTCTTCGAGTTCAAGTTCAGATAGCAGCGAAGACTTTCCATTAGCTGATTCATCGTCGACGCGGAATGTCTATTTTGCACCGGAAAATTTTCCGACGATAAATATGGAGAACGATGGGCAAAGTGTTACCAATGTGGCAGGTGGGCACATGAAGACTGTGGAGAAATAAAGTCCAGCACATTTATTTGTCTTTTCTGCGAAGGAAAGGGATTTTTTGAATAATATCTCAAATTGGGGTACCTGTCTCAAATTTGGATACCTGGCCATCTCAAATTAAGCGACCTTTTATTTTTAATATTAAATGTCGCAAAAAAATTAAATGTATTTTTTTGCAAAAATATATGTCTTATTCGCTTTATTTATTTTTTGTTGTGTTGTAGAAACACTCAATTTAAGTTTTCGAAATAAATGTTTTAAAAATTTTGAATATTCTGTTTTATATTTGTTTTTCAAAAAAAGTGTCTCACATTTGGTGCCTTTCCTCTATACAATAACTAAAAAAGTAGTCAGCTACCTAGATCTTTGAGTGTCCCGAACATGGTCTATTTCTAGCTTATTACCCTGGTCTAACAGTAAACAGACAAAATAACAATATTTCCAGTGACTTAAAAACAGTGTTAGCTGAACATGTTAATACCAAAAACTTATTAGCTTTCTAAACGATACATCTTTCTACAATTTAATATAATGTAATAACATTGTAATAACTAATGTCGCTAATGACCCAGGTGAGCTATTGTTTTGTAAATAAAAAAATATGAATCATCACAAACACCCTGTACACTTTAATTACGATATTTTCAAACATTATTGTGGTTTTAAGTTTAATATAATTGACCAGATGTTATTCCGACCAATGCGTTGGTATTTAAAAATAAAAATAAATAAGTACCAAATGGTGCAAATAAGTATAACAAAGATCTCTTTCATCATTTTACGAAATCTTAAAAAACCAACAACCTACTTAAAATGATCCTGATTCATAATAATATATTTTTGGGATAAGAAAAAGTGAAACTGGAAAATCCACTTTTTCTAATTATGTAAATCCAATTTTTAGAGAGTTGACTTGCGTTTTTTTAACGATGACTGTTGTTTTTTTTTTAATTTGGATATTTTCCAGCGGACACTAGAAAGCTAAATAATTATTAACAAAGTGGCTTATAAAGTATATTTTTACACCGCTACAGGTCTTGTAGGCCTCTGGCTTAAAAAACTTCTTCTTCTTCTACGCCACTACAGCCCAAATTGAGCCTTGGCCTTCTTTATTTCTTGCCTCCACCCTTGCCTGTCTGTGGCTGCTCTTCTCCATACACGGACTCCTAAAAGGGCTTGTGCGTCGCTGTTTACTGTGTCTTCCCAGCGCTTTCGTGGCTTCCCAACCAGTCTCTTTCCTTGCATTCTAGCATTCAGTGCTCGTTTTGGTAGCCTAGCCTCTCCCATTCTTATCACATGTCCGGCCATTGCAATCTTTGTATTCTAATGAAGTCTGACAGGGGCGTTTCCTTATAAAGTTGATAAAGTTCGTTGTTGTATCGACTTCTGAAGATTCCGTTTTCCCTCACAGGTCCTAGTATTCTCCTAAGTACTTTTCTTTCGAATGTGTCGAGTTTGTTTTTGGATGTTTCTCTCAGGACCCAGGCTTCACTGCCATAGCATGTTATTGGTCGAATTAAGGTTTTATAGATTCTCATCTTTGTATTTCGGCATCATTACAGTTAATCATATATAAATGTAGTCACTACATTCTTCTTCTTCTTCTTCTTCTTCTTCTTCTTCTTCTTCTTCTTCTTCTTCTTCTTCTAGAGTGCCGTCTCCTCAATGGAGGTTGGCTACTACAATTCGGTCATGCGGAAGAACAGTGTCCCAACTCAAAAAACCAAGTTTTTCAGGGGAGACAAAAATATATTTTTTAGATCTTAATTAAACTATAAGTTTTAAACGGTAACTGCTAAAGCTTATAAATTAAACACAAAGAATGTGGATAAGTGAATGTTTCTAATTGTCATCATCATCATCATTCTCTTTGCCTTATCCCTATGCGGGGTCGGCTTCCCTAATTGCATTTCTCCACACAATTCTATCTTGGGTCATATCAATGTTAATCCCCTTTACCAACATGTCCTGCCTTATCGCCTCCCCCAGGTCTTCTTTGGTCTTCCTCTCCTACTCCTTCCAGGAATCTGCACTTCAGCTATTCTTCGTATTGGGTGATTAACGTCTCGACGTTGAACATGACCAAACCATCTTAACCTATGCTCTCTCATTTTGGCATCAATTGGTTCCACACCTAGACTTCCCCTAATATACTCATTTCTAATTTTATCCTTCTTTGTCACTCCACTCATCCATCTAAGCATTCTCATTTCCGCCACATGCATTCGTTGTTCCTCTTTCTTTTTCACTGCCCAACATTCAGTTCCGTGCATCATAGCCGGTCTTATGGCTGTTTTATAGAATTTTTGCCTTCAGCTTCATTGGAATTTTTCTGTCACACAACACACCACTCGCTTCTTTCCACTTCATCCATCCAGCCCTAATTCTACTGCATGCGTCTCCATCTATTTCTCCATTACTCTGTAATACGGATCCTAGGTACTTAAAACTACCTTTGTTTGTCTGTGGCTGCTCTTCTCCATACACGGACTTCTAAAAGGGCTTGTGCGTCGCTGTTTACTGTGTCTTCCCAGCGCTTTCTTGGCTTTCCAACCGGTCTCATTCCCTGCATTCTTCTAGCATTCAGTGCTCTTTTTGGTAGCCTATCCTCTCCCATTCTTATCACATGTGCGGCCCATTGCAACCTTTGTATTCTAATGAAGTCTAACAGGGGTATTTCCTTATAAAGTTGATAAAGCTCGTTGTTGTATCGACTTCTGAAGATTCCGTTTTCCCTCACAGGTCCTAGTATTCTCCTCAGTACTTTCCTTTCGAATGTGTCGAGTTTGTTTTTGGATGTTTCTTTCAGGACCCATGCTTCACTGCCATAGCATGCTACTGACCGAATTAGGGTTTTATAGATTCTCATCTTTGTATTTTGGTGGACACTTCTAGACCGCAAGATATAGGAGAGGGCAAAATAAGCTCTGTTTGCCTGCGTTATTCTCTACCGTATTTCTTTCCGAGATAGAGAGAGAAATGACTGTAAGAAAGTCTTGCTTTACTGCTTCCAACCATTTCTTCTTTGGACGTTTCTTTCCCAATCCTTTCTCCCTCCTTTAGTATTTTTTTAAGATTTCGGTTCTCTAGCATTCGTATAATGTAATTGGTTTTCCATACATCTTCGTTATTTCCTTATTTGTTCCTCGTCTCCAAATATTCTCTGCCATCTGAATTCATCTGAAGATTTTTCTGAACACCTTTCGTTCCCAGAACTCTACTTTATTTATATTTCTTGCTATTTAATTATTATCAACAGTCATCTTTTGGTGTAATAAAATGAAACAATGCTTATTTAAGCAGGTCATTTAGTATGTACATTTTTAATTTTTATGAGTAACAGAAGTTTGTTTAATATAGATCTATATTTAAATATTACTCAAACAATTACTTTTATGTAGGTACAGTTTTTCAAATTCGGTATTTTTTAGGAAATGAAAACAAAAATATGGTAATTAAAATGTAAAATTGTACTTCCCAAGAGCTGGTTATCAAAAACTAGGTAATGAAAGTATATACATAAGTACATCAAGCAGAATAGGTACAAAATAATACGGATCTATATATTTCATACAATAACAGGAAAACCATTATTTTTTCCAAATAAACATACATGTAGTGGTTTGGGATTATTTGCATGACCAATATCAGAGGCAACCACAACAACGAAAACGGATAGTTTTGATTTCCGAATTTTGCGGTTGGTTTTAGGTGCTCTTAAAACCTACTTATTTCGAATACATTCATTGAATGTATTAAACTTACCCTTAAGATGGCTCTTTTTATCTGCTACATTTTTATGTCAAGCTTACAATCAAATCAAACTACTATAAAAACTATCGGATGTCTCCGATTCTAATTCTGTGGTCAAATTACATATCAATTTTTCCGATTTTGTTTGATTTGATAGAGGGGAGCTAATGATTGACTATCTGTTTTGGTTTTTCCTGTTCGTTACGTTGCTTCTTGCTGGATTTTAATATATTTTTTTGAATAAATCTCACTTGAGGAGTTAGATCACAACCCCAAATCTGGAGAACCAGGAAGATTTCCGAAGAGGCCATCTACCCTTAGTTGAAAGAACCAGTTTGGAAGCGTTGGATTCTCGCTTTCACTCCAGTCCATTCTGATCTAGGATTTGCTAATAGAGCCGACGCGACATACAGTTTGTCAGTAAGGAGGCATTTCATAGTGTTTTTATTTTAATAATGTCCACACCTGTGCACCCTTCTACGTCTTTAACAACCATTACTCCTTTTCCTTCTCTTCCCCTTATTATCCTCCTTCTACTCCTTCTCATTCTTCTCCTTCTACTACTCCTTCTCCATTTTCTTTAACTTCTCCTTCCCTTCCCCTTTTCATTCTCCTTCTTGTTCTTCTTCTCCTTTCTCAACCGGGCTTGCGACTGGCTATGGCGGGATTGTGTCAATTTTGATAAAAATTTAAAAATACGCAATTAAATTATTAGCAAAAAACTATTTCAACTTTACCAAACTTGTATATTTTTCCACCTCAACAAGAAAACTTGTCAAAAATTAAATCCAAAATCTTAGCCTCAGCCAAGTTCTTGGCAAAAAAATATAAATAAAAATATATCGTTCCCAAAGCGAAGAACTCCATGGTTTTGTAGAGAAGTGAAGGAAAGAAAAGAAAAAAGCTTACCTGAAATACATGTCGAACAAGACACAAGAAGCATACGGTAATTTCAAGACAATAAGAAAGAAACAGCTGCACTTGTAACTAAGAAGAATAAAAAATGATCACTGGGAATGATCTTCGAAAGAAATGGAACACGAAGAATGAAGGAAAAGGAACTAGTAGAACTAAAAGACATAGAAAATGATACATTAATTAACTATCTAAAAAAGCTCTATGCCGAGGAAGAACAAATGGGGCTAGAACCGAAGAATCCAGAAATTACCATACAATAATATAAATACACAAGAAGTTGTAAAGACACTTGAAAAGCTGCAATAAAATACTGGAGGAATGGAGAACTAGCGAACTAATTCTACTATTCGCTAATTTATAGCGTAACAAGAAGTAAAAATACTGTTAGGTATGTAGACGACGCAATATTAATAGCCCAAGATGAAGATGCCAAGCCTGCAAAGACTAGTTCTCTTTTAACATGAGAGCAAAAGAGTTTAATATGATAATTTCAACTCTGAAAATTAAAACGATTGTAATCAGCAAATAATTAATCAGATGTAAAATATAAATTGGTGACATCAGTATTGAAAAAAAAAAATGAAATTAAAATACCTTG
This sequence comes from Diabrotica virgifera virgifera, assembly GCF_917563875.1. Classification (NCBI taxonomy): domain Eukaryota; kingdom Metazoa; phylum Arthropoda; class Insecta; order Coleoptera; family Chrysomelidae; genus Diabrotica; species Diabrotica virgifera. The sequence continues at coordinate 21,095,847 of NC_065443.1, forward strand.
GAATTACACTGTCTAGCTATGAAGACCCGGACAAAGAAGTGAGAGATCAAGTAAATAAACTGGCAGGATGCCTCAACAGAGCCATAGCACAAAGACTAGGTACTGGAAACGGCATAGATGAGAGTAGTGAGAAGAATTACAGAAAATACGTTGAGAGATCTAAAGAGGAGTGAAGACATTAGAAGACAATGTAACGTACATTGTATAGTAGAAACGAATGGACACTAAATAGAAAAAAATAATGAAATAGGTAACCACATAAGCAGAATGGGAGAGAAATTGGTGCTCGAAATAGCAAGAGATAAATCACCAACCGGCAGAAGAAGTATCGGACCATAGCGCAAAAGATGGAGTAACGGCTTTCCTATAATAGAAGTATCATTAGCCAATGAACAAGCAGAATAATTGCTTACAGAGATGAAGAAAAAAATATATTATTATTTGGCTCAATAATCATATTTTGGTCCAAATAACCTTTAAATCTCGAAGGACGTGCGAAATGAGTACGTACTAAGCAGGACAAAGGTGGAAGATGTAATTGGAAGAGTTGAGCAAATGAAATAGAACTGGTTAGGACACGTGGCACGGCAAAACAACGAAAGGTGGACGAGAAACATTGTACGTTGGAGACAACGCGAGCATAGTCGTAGTAAAAGAAGACCACAAAAACGATTGGTACACGACATCCAAGAAAACTGGGAAGAAACTGGCACCAAAAAGCACAAAATAGAGAAGAGTGGAGAGCTCATGGGGAGGCCTTTGTTCAGGAGTGGACAGTGGCGTGCTGGCCTTATAAATGAATCGGTGCAATCACCGAGAGGCCGCGGCTTCTTGAGGCCGGTCAAATAGGTTTTCACAAAAATTTTTAGATGTAATAAAAAAAATATTTGTTTAATTTCTAATCGGATGTCAATTTTGTTAATAATATTAATAAAACATTAAAAAAAAATAAAAATATTTTTTTTAATTGTGAAATACAGCTTAAGTAAATGAATAAGACTCTACAGTCTATATACATAAATAGATTGCTACAGATAATATTATTTATTTTCATACATAGCTACAAGTATATTTAATGGTTTTCCAATTCCCTTCAAACATGTAGGTATGTACTCTGCAAAATTAAAAAATGGAAAAACGTCTTCCACATTTTTGACTGAATTATTGGAAGGTTTTATTATGATCTAAGCACTCTACATCCTAGAAATTTTGATACAATAAAAAATGGTATACTGAAAAATTAAGAAATTTTTATCTTACCATATCTGCGACTGCAATTGGAGAAGAACTCGTGGATTTTTCTGATAAATGGATTGTATTAAAAATAGGATTTTGCAAAATACATACTGAGATTATCGAAGATCGAGTTCATGATGAATATGTTAAGTCTACAGAAAATATGAAGGATGATAATATGATATTATTAATTTAAGTGATAATGAACATGAAGTAACAAATGACAATGTTGATATCGTGAAAACTTCACCTCCGTGTGGTACTAAAAAGTTTCAAGATTGAATAGCTTGCTGTTACGCTGTTTTGCATAAGTACAACTTATATCAGTGTGCTGTGTGCTTATCCAAATTTAAATAGTATAATATAAAGCATTTATTAACTCTTTCAGTGACACCAGTATCTTGCAAAAAAAGCTTTTCAACATTGAAATACATAAAAAAATCGGTTAAGAAGTACTTTAACACAAGATCACTTTTATGCTAATATAGAAAAAGAAGCTTTGTATGAGTTTAAAAATGATGGAATAATCGACGTATTTGCTCAAAAATCTACTTTAATGCGGAAATTATTGATCAAGAGTTAAGTAATTATTTTATAAAATAATCGCAAAATAATATTTAGATTATTGCTTTGTATTAACATTTTAAATATTTTTAAATTAAAGTATTTGCACTCTACTTGCACTTGAACTCTCTTGTATAATTAATTTACTAAAATTGAGCTTAATACATAATTGAAAAATTCTCAAAATTTTATTTTACTTTTGTCTTAATTACATCAAATTCATATTATATTTATTCAGGAAATTATGGTTTCTGCGTTACTGCATACAATATTGTCATACATGTCATTTATTATTTGTAAGATTATTATTCTTAAATGAAAAAATATAGCAAATTAAAAACGTCATTGAATTCGAAGTTTTATGTTTGATTCAAAAATAATTTATATTTTTGTTTTTTTTTTAATAACGAATAAAACATCCTGATAATAGAAGGTAAAATGAGGATGGGAGGCCGCTTTTCTATAAAATCACCGGGCCGCTTGAAAAGTTCCAGCACGTCACTGGGAGTGGATATAAACAGGCTGAAGAAAAGGAAGAATAACCTAGGTCTGTGTTCAATAGTTATAGCGCACCCTGTATAAAGAAAACAAAAATATTCAAAGATAAACAACAACAATAATCAAGCCAATTAATTGATATAATTACATCATAGTTGTAACGTATTTTGCATGTTATTTAAAACCACTGTGTATATATCTAACATTTTTGTTGTCGGCTATCATCAGTCAAGGTTTTGAATCGTCATTTATGTATAAATTAGAATTCACAAAACAAAATACCGGCAGTAGAGGAAAACACGGCGTGTTGGATGCGTCATCTTGTCAGATTTCGCTTTTCGCGTTGGAGAAACGGGAATATCCGCTACAGAATTCGTCGTTTTTAGTTCGCGGTTGTAGGAATTTTACAAAACTAAAACATCTCATTTCGCAGACGACTCGGACAACAGATAATATATTATAAGCGGTGCGTTTGAATAATTATCATTCAAAATTTGACCTCTGTTCAGTGCGCTCCCATTTTTGTGCTAAAAACTTGATTTTCGTACCTGTTTAATATGAGTGTGGCTTATACGGCTTTAGATCAAGGACGCGGTGCAAGCCAACCAAGTGATGACCATTCTGCGAACAGTGCACCCATGGCGAAGGCCGAGGTAGACGACATCGATGGTACTACCACAGATGCGATCAACGGAAGAAATAATGTTGACCCAGTTTCACATACAACGGTACCGGACATCTCCATCACCGACACCAACGAACTCAAACTGAACACCGAAGACCACATTGATGGTCTTCATTTGGGAGATGATCTCAATAATCACGAAATCGATGGAGTGCACCATCTGAGGGACTTCCGAATCGGTACCCCGCACTCATCCATGGCTCGCACAGGGTTGAATTTTGACACAGAGTTAGGAAGTATCGCAGGGGAAACTATTCCTGATATCAACGTTTACCAACACAAAAAGACTTTGGCGCAAGGGATGATGGATTTGGCGCTGTTTTCTGCCAATGCCAATCAGCTTCGTTACGTGCTGGACAGTTATTCTAGACACCCTTACTTCTGGGGTAGTTGCATCTGCATCATTTTGAGTTTGGGATTACAGGTGAGTTTTTAAGTGTAAACATTCAGTACCTAAATAATAATATAAATGATTTTTCTAAAGTTTTAGTTATTAGCGTGTTTTTTCACAATTTTATATACAGTGAGCACGTAAAGGTTGGAATAAATTCATTTTCTTGAGAATGGATGATTTTGGAAAAAAATCCCGAAACAGGTCAATTTTTATTTTTAAATTTCGACTTTTTGGCATATATATCATACTAGTGACGTCACCCATCTGGGCGTGATGACGTCATCGATGATTTTTTTAAATAGGAATAGGGGTCGTGTGATAGCTCACTTGAAAGGTAATTCAATTCTCTATTCAGTAATATAACTATTAACATAATTATTTATACAGGGTGTCCAAAAAAAATTTTTTTAGATTAAATTTACTGACATAAAAAGAAGAATACAAGTAATTTATTTAATTCAAATACATTTTACTGCTCTCAGAAAACAGAAAAAAATGTTTATTTGAAAAATAATCATTGCTTTTCGCTTAAATTAAATGTTCAAACTGTCAAGAGGAAGGTGGGTGGCTGCTTTAATACTGAATTTAAGCAAAAGACAATATTTATTTGTCAAATAAACATTATTTCCTGTTTTCTGATAGGAGTAAAATCTATTTTGAATTAAATAAATTACACACATTCTTCTTTTTATGTCAATAAATTTAATCCAAAAAAATTTTTTTTGTGCACCCTGTATAAACAATTATGTTAATGTTTACATTACTGAATAGAGAATTGAATTATCTTTGAAATGAGCTATCACAAGACCCCTATTCTCATTTAAAAAAATTGTAGATGACGCCATCACGCCCAGATGGGTGACGTCACTAGTATGATATATATGCCAAAAAGTCGCAATTTAAAAATAAAAATTGACCTGTTTCGGGATTTTTTTCCAAAATCGTCCATTCTTGAGAAAATGAATTTATTCCAACCTTTACGTGCTCACTGTATAGGTAGGTGTAGGTACTCTGTCTAGATTTAATCTTTCTATTTTGTAGTCCTTCTTTAATTTATATTTGAGTTATTAGGCTTGCTTTCTATTTATCTACTCTTCATTTTTAAGTAGCTTTCTTTCTTTTGCTTACTTTCCTTTCTGATATTATCTGGTTTTGTTTTATTTAGCGTTTTTGCTGGGTAGGTATTTGAATATTATAACATTTACTAAACATTTCTGACATTTCTCCAACTTTTATTTACTAACGGCTTTAACACATTCGCTGCCTGTCGAAGAGAAAGAACCATCTGACTGAAGAACCATTGATAGGTAGCGAATGGGTTAAAAGAAGGAAAAAAAAGAAAAGAAAAACCATCAGATTCTTACACTCGTTTATACAATTTATAACCTTTAATTTTTGTTTTTGTGTTGTTTTTTCTATTTTGTTTTATTATTTTTAAAGAATCTTTCGGCAAATTTCCCAAATTCTTGCTTTTGTATTGCTCTTTTGTGTTTGTACTTCTTTTAATTAATTATATAGAAATTGTATTTTTCTATTGCTTTATTCCATTATTTTTTATTTACTTCCATTCTTCTTTCTTCCTTTTTTATTAATTTTTCTTTGGGTAGGTACCTATATTTTTAAATTTGTTGATATACCTAAGTCATATCATATAAATTTTATCTTGCACTTTTGATGCTATTTATGTCTAATTTATTTTTGTTTAAAAGGTTTTCGCCTCTATATAGCATTTTCTATTATTTTTTGTTTTAATATTTCTAGTCTTATATTTTCTTTCCTTTAATTAGTTACCTTGAAGGCATCTTTTTGCCTTCCGGCTTATTTTATTAGTTGTTTTTTTAATATCCCTAGTTTTTTTCTTTTATGGCTTTTGGGAATATCCCTAGTTCTCTGTCCCTTTTTACTGATTTAATGGGGTTTAAATTTATTGTTTTCGCTACATCCACTGATTTTTTCTAGCTGTCTTAACTTATACTATTTTTTTTACCCATATTTTGACTTCGTTTTCTTTGACTTTTATTAAATGTGTATATTGTTTGGTAATTTGTCTGTTAACTTCATTTTAAATAATGTTCTAGTGTTATGTTATGTTTTTGTATTATTAATCGTTTCTTATTGTTGTATTAATATTTCTAGTTTTCTCTCTTTTCTCTCTTTTATCGACGAAATTTGTTTTCTATTGCTTGAAATAGCTTTATCCATGTATAGTCCGCTGTAACTTTTCCCATGCGGTACGATTCATTTTCAATCAAATTAAGTCAAAACAGAAAGTGAAACGTACGCCGATGTGTGTAGTATATAGTATACAGTATACAAAATGTATATACACATCGACGTTAGTTTCAATTTATGTTTTGACTTAATTTGATTGAAAATGAATCGTGCCGCATGGGAAAAGTTATAGCGGACGGACTATATCATACAATGCCATTCTTTTCTTCATTTTTTTTGTGGATCTTTCCACATACTGAGACTTCAGTTTTTTCTCCATCTGCCTCGACACTTTTGGAACACTTAAGATAATGGAAATGATTCACTTGTTCCAGTGGACCTACCTGTGACTAATATTTTGGCTAAGGTCTGGTGTTTGGGTTTTCGGGTTTTCAGTCTAACCATACTGTTCAAAAAATTTTTTTGTCGATAATTGATAAACAATTTAAATGGGGAATTTAACATTAAATTTATTAGCAAAATGCACATTCGTAATATAAGACAAGAGTATGTACATACAAATTAAAAATAAACGTTAAAAGCCACCAACAGGAACGCACAAATTTTAAAGTACCACCTCCTCCCACTACTACCATCTGAACTAATTGGAGATCCACATTTTGAAGCTTTTGTAGACGAATCTGATCAAAGGTAATCTTTTTGAAACTTTGTACATTAAAACTTCTGTCCTTGATCTTTCAAACGCCGGCTAATTAGTTTTCTTAACCTATTTTCTGCCTATCGAAGAGGATGGAACTCGGCTATGAGCCATTCTGTTGGTACGGCACCTGGCTGAAGTAACCATATCACGTGCTGGCGCGTGATCGGGAGCGAATGGGTCAATTGGACGGCGTTATGCAGAAAGCTACCAACCCTCAATAGTGGCAAACTGAGATAATCAAGTTTAAAGTTTTTATTGATTTAAAAAATCTGTAGGATATGTTGCTACTACTTTGTAACTTTTTTTTTGACTGTGGATAAATATTTTGGTATTTTCTACATGTTTAAATATTTTAATTGTAAATTAAAAAGAGAAATGGCAAATTTTTGTGGATTGGTAGGTTTCTGCATTTTGCAAAGTGGGAAATTAATACCAACAATATTAAATAAAAACAACAGTAATGTTAGAAAAATTATTTTTATTTACAGAAAAGTTGAGGATATGAATATTTAACGTGTTAATTTAATAAATTTTAATATTAATCTACTTCATCCACTTCAAAATCTAGATCTTCAACATTGACATTTTAACCTCAACATCTTCAGTTACATTGGCACCCTGCAAATTTTGATAAAAAGTCAATGCATCAGCAGGAATAAGGTGCATCATTTCCTTTAAATTTTGTAATTTCGCCTCAGCGATAGGCTTTCCGTTAGGCCACAGTGGTATTAAATCGCTAAAGATTTCTTCGTTAGCAGAACTACCGCGAGAAGATTTTTTGATAGAAATTTTTTGACACGGTTGTGAAAAATCGTATTGTTGTATCATTAGCCGAACTGGGCCAGACTTTTCTATTTTGAGTGGCCTACTCTTCAATCAATTAATTTTTTCTTTATCTTCGGTCACTTTGGGTTAGTAATTTTCTTCTCAATGTTTATTACGCCTAAAAAATCTTCGACGTGCATTTGGGTTACTACCAATGGTCTCTGCTTTCTACAAGAACGCATTACCTCGATATAGTCATTTGAGGTATATAATCTTTGCTGTCGTTTAAGAGCCGACTCAGTATCACTGGATCAATATCAAGTGGGTTGGAAGGTTTCTGTAAATTAAAAGTATACTACCAAGTGGGTTGGTAGGTTTCTGCAAATTAGAATATCAGATAAATTTAATATGTGGCTTAGCAATTTTATAGTTTTATAGGTTATATATTAACCTAGAGGTGATAGGTTTTTACAGAATGCAGAACTCGTATTTTGTTGTCCAAATATGCATCCAACCCAATATCTGATATATTGAGGGTTGGTAGCTTTCTGCATAACGCCGTCCAATTGTTGTAAACAAACAACCAATGAATTAAAAAAAATCCATAGCTAGCATAAAATGCCATAATTTGTCATCTCTTATCAGTTGCTCGCGGATGTTAAAAATTATTTTCAAAACTTCTTTGATACAGAACTTCTTTGACACAACTTTTTGGTTATTTTAGTAGGTACATAGGCAACTTCCCCTACTCTCCTGATTATCTCTTGATATTCTATTTATTATTATTTTTAAGACAAAATCGTGGAAACTTCTGGTGTTTCTGGCGCGTTATATAGAAAAATATTTTATTATACACGGGGCAAAATGCAGATTTTAGCGACTTCATGATTAAATCGCTCCACTACTTAGGATGTACCTTTCATGTATGGCGCTAAAATCTGCTACTTTTGCATCTTATGCAGGGTGTTTCATTGGGAGACGGAAATACTTTAATGGCGAATAGAGGTCACCGAGCCGGTTCTAGATATAGTATATTTTTTGTCCTACCGACTTTTATAACCGAGTTACAGGGTGTTTTATCGATTTTGCCCATTTCTTTCCTAAGCCATAACTTTAGAACCACCCTGTATATTTTTTTGATACTTGGTACACATAGGTATGTCTCATTCAAAACCCAAACGACCGACATACTAACCATAAGAAAAATCCAGGTCCGGATTAACAAAAAATTATAAAGTAATTGTGACCTTAAAACAACACCCTGTATATTGAAATTTTGAAAATCTGTTTGCATATTTGCAAAGAGCACAAAAAAGTAAGTTTAATGGTTCGCTTCAATTTTTCGGCCAGACAATTTTATGGCTTTAATTTTGAAATTATATTGAATTTTTTAAGAACTTTGACATTAAAAAGCAGATATTATTAACTTTTAGTTATAAATTATTAAAGTTAATGAATAAATACTCATTTTAAAAATAATCAATACTTATTTACCACATTGGAACGACCCAATTACTAATGATAAGAAAAATCCAGGTCCGGATTAAGAAAAAAATATAAAGTAATTGTGACCTTGAAACAACACCCTGTATATTGAAATTTTGAAAATTTCTTTGTGTATTTTAAAAGAGCAAAAAACTGCCTTATAAGGTGCATCTCAAATTCTTGCGCAGATAATTTAATTACGGCAATTTTGAAATCATTTTGATTAATTCTGTCAAGGTCACAAGAAGCTACCAGAAAAATGAAGAACAATCCCAATGTACTTAGAAAATCGATTCGAAATATTTTAAAACGAGCAAGGAAATGCATCGAACAAAATGGCGGACATTTTGAGCAACTGTTATAGTTCAAATATTTTTAATTTATGTTAAATTGTTGAATTGTAACGAATTTTTGTTTTATTGGATATAGCAGTTGTTTTAATTCTTTACTAAATCATTAAAATATCCCAATTCTCGCAATTCTAATTTTTAATGATGTGCATATAGTCCAGAGAATCTATGAGCCAGCGTAGTAAATAAGTATTAAGTATTTTTAAAATAATTATTGATTCATTAACATTAAATTATTATTAAAAGTTAACAATACCTGGTTTTTAATCTCAGAGATCTTTAAAATTTCAATATAATTTCAAAATTGATGTAATTAAATCAACGGCGAAAAAATTAAAATAAGCCTTTAATCACAATTTTTCATGCTCTTTTAAAATGCGCAGACAAATTTTTAAAATTTCAATATACAGGGTGTTGGTTCAAGGTCACAATTACTTTGTATTTTTTTTCTAAATCCGGACCTGGATTTTTCTTGTCATTAGTAATTGGGTCGTTCCAATGTGGTAAATAAGTATTAATTATTTTTAAAATGAGTATTTATTCATTAACTTTAATAATTTATAACTAAAAATTAATAATATCTGTTTTTAATGTCAAAGTTCTTAAAAAATTCAATATAATTTCAAAATTAAAGTCATAAAATTGTCTGGCCGAAAAATTAAAGCGAACCATTAAACTTACTTTTTGTGCTCTTTTCAAATATGCAAACCGATTTTCAAAATTTCAATATACAGGGTGTTGTTTTAATGTCACAATTACTTTATAATTTTTTGTTAATCCGGACCTGGATTTATCTAATGGTTAGTATGTCGGTCGTTTGGGTTTTGAATGAGACATATGTGTACCAAATATCAAAAAAATATACAGGGTGGTTCTAAAGTTATGGCTTAGGAAAGAAATGGGCAAAATCGATAAAACACCCTGTAACTCTGTTATAAAAGTCGGTAGGGCAAAAAATATACTATATCTAGAACCGGCGCGGTGATCTCTATTCACCATTAAAGTATTTCCGTTTCCCAATGAAACACCCTGTACAATATTTTTTTTAACTTGTGAAGAAGTGCCAGCTTTTCGAATATGAACAAATAATTTTTCTCCCCGGCAACAGCGAAAAAATTATTCTAAATATTCTAAATATGGGCAAAAAATGCAATTTAAAAAGTTTTGCAGTGTTGGAAATGATTTTTTCTAATGTTTGAAGTTATACTTCTTTAGGCGCGATTGGGAATGAATGTGCGCGAATACATCAAAATTGTTGGTGCCACGCGCAAGTACATTATACGTTAGCTCTGATTGGGTATTCCAATGGCATGTCAAAAATGATCCAATATGGCGGCTGTGGTTAAAGAATGTGTTGCCATTTTTGTTATTATGGTTATGGTTGTGTTTTAAAAGTTTTGAGAACAGAGACAAAAGTGAGTTTGTAGTTGTACTGACTTTTTAAATAGCTTTTATATACAGTGCTAGTCAAAAGTCCGTACCCCCTCGTATCTTTTGAACGGTTACACCTATAATAGTGAAATTTGGAGGGAAGAAATATTGTAAGCTTCGTGACTAGTTATGACAGGTGACGTAATAGTGACAGATGGCGTTACAGAGCCACTATGACCGATAATTTTAAATGGGACCTTATGGCAAGTGATACCTCGTTTGAAAGGTATTCAAAATACCTATTCAGTCATACTAATTTTGTTTAAGTTTAAGCTAATTTTGATGAATAAATAAAATAAATATAAAATTGTAGTTTCGCATTTAATTAATACAAATTCAAAATTCCGCCTATGATTACTTGTCAAAAAGGTTGACGTTGACGTAAAAACTACTAGAGAATTGAAAAACGTCAACTTTTTTGACAAAAAAAACATAGGCGGACATTTGAATTTTTATTAATTAAATGCGAAACTACAACATCATATTTTATTTGATTTATTCACCAAAATAAAAATCAACTTAAACTCAAAAAAATTAGTATGACTGAATAGGTATTGTGGACACCTTTCAAACGAGGTATCACTTGCCATAAGGTCCTATTTAAAATTATCGCTCACAGTGGCTCTGTAACGTCATCTGTCACTATTACGTCACCTGTCATAACTAGTCAAGAAGCACACGTCCGTTTATTTCCTCCCTCCAAATTTCTCTATTATAGGTGTAACCGTTCAAAAGATACGAGGGGGGGTACAGACTTTTGACTAGCACTGTATATTTTTGGACTTATTAATATAGAAAAAAGAATGTGTGTGTGCTTTGTACGCACGTTAGAAGGTATACTTCTATTAAAGTTGTGTAGAAAATCTGACATTTTTTTAGATTTTGGGAAAGTAAGTTCAGAAATGAGGGAGTAACATTATTTATCGAGAATTTACCATTTTTAATGATTTTAAAATTTGACGAAAATACAGCAGAAAATCGAAAAGCTATTATTACTTATTTATAGCCCATGAAAAAATGATACTATAAATTTTTTGTCGAAAAACGACGTTTTTTAGAGTTTATACGATTCCTCAGGAGAAAATCAATTGCGAGGACGACGCTTTAGCTCATAAAAAACGTATTAACGTTATTTTTAATTTTTGGTATTATTTTAAGTATTAAAAATTAGTTTAATATTTAAATAAAAATACAATTAAAATGTTTAAAAGATATTTGTTTCGTTGAAATCATAAAAATAGAAGTATAACTTCTTATGTGCGTACAAAGTACACACTCTTTTTTTAATTCTTTTCTTTCCTTCTTGTAATTTGTTTAAATTTTTTTAGAAACATTCATAAAACGCCATTTTAAAGTTTTAACGTCTTTTATCAAATATGTATCCAATTACATACAAATTCGTTCAAAATGCTTTTCTTTTTTTATTGGTATCTAGACAAAAGTTTTTAAAAATGAGATGTTGGTTTTGGTTATCGAGGTCTTAAAACTCAAAAAACTGTCATATATCTGGTGGGATCAAAGTCACGAGAATAACGACTTATTTAGATAATAAACAAAAAAGAAAAACCTGTAGTGGGTGTTTCCTTAACCCACTTGTTTTGTTGGGTTTTACAGATCAATAGTATCTACCTATTTGTATCAAGTCATGATACGTCATCTTTTAAAAGCAAAAAACTCATTATTCTCCCAAAATTGGAACGATGACTCAACACGTAAATCCAGATCAAATTTTCGTCTTCCGACATGACACCTGTAAAATATGAATAATATTATACCAAACTAAAACAATATAGTTAATTTAAATATTTGGCCAGCGCGTGGGCTAAGGTACACAAAAAATTATCTCTGGTATTCTGCTCTTGTTTGGACATGTTATTGAAATGAAAACCACATAACAATTTATCTGGGTGAAAAATATGTTTATCTTTGGTTTACTTTGTATTTAGTAGTTGTTGTCGTTGTCAAGAATGATAAACTTAACTAATGTGGCTTCTTATCTGTTATTAATAAGGATTAATATTCAGTGTATAAGCAAGTATACCGTTGTTGCATTTTATTGGCAAACCTTTTTACAGAACATTTTATTACATAAAAATCTTTAAATTTCCTTTAAAATCAGTAAAACAAAATACCTACGTACTCTTACTTCTTGGAAAAAACAAAATATCTTAGAAGACCACGCCAAATAGGTATTAAGTGGATGTTAAAAGATGAGAAAGGAGATGTAACTAGGTCAAAAATAAAATAACAAAAAGTAGAAAAAATCTGAGTCAGAGTTTTATTAATTCAATGGGGATGTTTACAGGTCCTGAAGCATTCCCGTTTTTCATTTAATTCTCTCATCTCGGTTTATCTCTAAGTCTCTGTGGTTTATTTAGCAATGTGGTCTTGCTTCCGTGAATAGGGATTTGTAATATTTTTCCCACTTTGACCATGGGCGCCCATACACATGGGCAGGGGGGCCGTGGCCCCCCTATCTTTTCGGTTTCTGTAAACTATATATGGTTATCCAAAGTATACAAAATATAATGTGCAACTTCTTCACGTCTGCCCCCCCCCTGAAAATTTTTATATGGGCGCCCGTGACTTTGACTCTGACATACCTTGTCCTTTAATCCCCCTGTCCCTTTGTGATCTTTTTTGGCGGTTTCCTATAAACTTCCATACTTCAGATTCTCGAGTTACATCCATATATCTGTTTATTTCTTCACATTATTTATCCCACGTTTCGATTTTTCTTTTAGTCACTGTTTACTTAACTTCCCTATTCCAGCAAGTGTATGTTCTCCAGTCTTCTGGATTCTGTTTTTTTTTTTTTTTTTTATTAGAAAAATATGTCGCATCCACCAAAAGGTTATTAGCGACGGAACAAAATATAAATAACAAAATTAAACAATTACAGATTGTACAAAATGTTTCTGGATCTGAGATAATTAACTATATTATTGTCACAGGAACAGTTTTGACCTAGAGCCTGTGGTAGAGCGTTTGGGATCTTGTAGCGCTGTCTTTCTTGGTGATATTTACTACATATTGTTAAAAAGTGTTCGACTGTTAATCGGACGTTACACTGATCACATATAGGTGGATTTTTCTTTGTGAATAGGTAAGAGTGCGTTAATCTTATATGACCTAGACGTAAACAAACGCGTAACCACAATTTGTTCTCGTCTATTGCGTGACGACGGGAGCCACTGAGACACATTATTTTTAATTTTATTTAGCTTGGAATTAGTTTGAAACCACTCATTTCGCCACAAAAACAACACTTTATTTTTAAAATAAGATTTTAAGTCACTGGAAACACACTTGTCTATCGGCTCTGAAAAATCACTTAAAATTGCCTCTCGTGCGGTCCTGTCACCTTCTTCATTTCCTATTATTCCGACGTGTGAGGGAACCCATAAAAATTGGACGCTTCTTCCATGTTCATGAGCTTGGGAAAGCTGGTATTGTAGCAACTTTTCAAAAGGATGTTTCGGAAAAATATGTATTAATGAGTTTAGAGAGCTAAGGGAATCTGTTATGATCAGGGCTTTTGTGAGTGTAAACTCGTTAAGAAGTTTCACAGCGCGGTATATGGCGTAGAGTTCAGCTGAATATGTGTTACATGCTGGGGGTAAACAAGTGAAATGTTTTGAATTGTACAACTGATTGGTCTTTAAGTTTGTCTCCTGTAGACAAATAATATCTGGAGAATATTCAGATAAAAGAAGCTGTAGCATAGGGAGACGATGGAAAAATCTATCAATGTTCCATTGAAGTATCGCGTTGAATGTTGTTAACAGATTCGGAGTTAGATGATACTGAACAATTGTCTACAGAAGAGTCACTGTCTAAGTCAGAAATCTCATTCCCTAAATAGTTGTGTAGTTTCTTTTGAAGTTTTGTAAACTTGGTTTTTGTAGATCTATCATTTGCATATTGATAGCTGCTTTGTAAAAGATAGAGTAAACCAGCCATATCAGTTGTAAATGTTTTAACGACGCTAATAGTGTCGGGGGAGCCTTGGACATTATCAATAAGTAAAGACAATTGGTGGTAATTTAAAACGAATGGTGGGGTATGATTATCAATAAAATTTTCAAGAGTTACCCGTGTAGATGGGACTTTAGATGAGCGCGGTTTTTTTGGTTTAGATGATTTGGGTTTTGCAAACAGATTTTGTGATGAAATTGCTGAGTCTGAAGGAGGCGTATCGATCTCACCAATACTGCGTTTTATGGAAGAACTTGCGTTTTCGCAAGTGCTATTAGAGTTTTCACTTAGATGCTGTGGCTTTATTACATTTGGAGGTACTGGAGCAAACTCATTGGTAGTGGCAGAAGTCGAGCTTGAGGTTTTATTTGTAAGATTGGTTGAAATGGTTGTTTCAGAAAATTGTGGTGATGTATCAGTTTTATTAGAGTTTTCTGCAGTTGTATCTAATGGAAAAGGTGCTGATAGATTGGAGGGTCTTGCCTCCGAAGTTTGTGAAAACGGTATTGCCGCTGAATGAGGTTGATTGAAAGTGTTGCTATGAGTAGGAGTATTAGTAATTTCTTGGTCGTGAAGATTTGTAGGTGTAGGTGATATGCTCGGATTTGATAATGGATAACTTGATGACTGCTGAGTGTTTGGTACCTTGTGTAATATACTTGTTGGATCTGTTGGATTTGGTACTTCATTGTTTGACTCAATATGAGTTGATTCCGTTACTGAACTGTTATTGCATTGGGATGATATGTGTCCTGTATTTTTGCAAATAAAGCAGGTGAGTGTACCTTGTGACAAAAATATGCGGTGAGGTGTTTGGTCAAAATTTATTAGAATAGAATCTGGAATTGCTGATGTTATAGGGCTTACATAAACTTGCCTCCGAAAACTCAGTATGTGACTATATTCGGGAAGAGTGGAGCTAATTTTCAGAAATGTTATTGGGGAAATAAGCTTTAAACCGATATTCTGTAATTCTTCAACTAATACTTGATGAGGAATTGACGGGCATACACCAGACAAGACTAGTCTTTCTGCTGGAGAGACAAGTCTCCGTGCTGTTACAACTTCGCCGAGTACTTTTATAGAGCCATGTTGTGTCATGAAATTATCTACTACGGTTTTGTTTGCTAAATACATGCAGATTCTATTATGAGATAATCTAGATGAAAATATAATATTTTTTGGGTTGATGATTGTGCCCAAAGGAATTAAATAATCCTGAAGTTTAGCATTATCGATACAACTAAATACAATTGCTTGGGTCTTACTCGGAAAAGACTGTGAAGCGGCTGAAGCATAACTGTTTGTGATATTTGAACGTTGATTTACTGGACTGGTTAGATCGGAAGGTGTGTTTACATTGTGTGAAGACATTTTAAGCTGCGGTGGCGAAAGCTTAAGTCCGACTCTGGTAAGTGACAAACCAACCGCATGCTAGCTAACCTCACAAAATGATTGTACGTTGGTGTATTTTTCTTATTTGACGTTTTCTTTTCACAATAATAAACTAATAATTACGTATAGATGACTTACGTAGTAGTATCTAGTAGATAAACACTTTAGTTTTAAAAAACTATTAATAATACCACTTG
Organism: Diabrotica virgifera virgifera; assembly: GCF_917563875.1. Lineage (NCBI taxonomy): Eukaryota > Metazoa > Arthropoda > Insecta > Coleoptera > Chrysomelidae > Diabrotica > Diabrotica virgifera. The sequence continues at coordinate 21,111,697 of NC_065443.1, forward strand.
TTTTTAGTAAAAACTAGGAGTACAATATCACTACAACTTTACCATAACTTGCCAGGGCCGGTCTCTCCTCTGGATTCTGTGTTTGTAGCCAGATAGGCTAAATTTTTACTAACTCTCTTATTTCTTATGACCACTACTCCGAATCTTGGTTTCCCACATTTTCCTTATACGCTATGACCTCGTGTGCTGCATTATGTAGTCTTTTATTTGACAGTATAGGTCTTCCACCGTCTTGTTTTATATTCTATTTTGTAGTTTTGTAGCCTATCTGAGTATGTACAAAAATTGGGTGGATTCATTCTTTAGACTTTTCAAATTTTATCTGTTTACACTTATAAATTTCCGAGTACTTTTTGTTCATATTGATGGTTGCTGTTATATTACTGGTATGACACCTTTACCATGGTTAAGTATTGATCCGATCTACACTCCGCTTCTCGATACACGCTTACGTTTAAAACTTTTAGATTTGATTGTTGGTGCATGATGACGTAATCAATAACTGACCTTAGCCCCCTTATTGGCTGTGTCTATGCATATTTGTGTATGTTTGTGATCGGCCGTAGCTCAGCGGTATGATACTCGCTTCATAAGCCAGAGTGCACGGGTTCGAGCCCCGGCAACAACAATCCATTTTCAAAAAATTGGAAAGAAATCCTTTGTAAAAGGTATAAATTTTTTTTATTAAAAATCCCTTAAAAAGGGCTACATCACAACAAAACGTTTTCGATTTTTATAAAAAAATCATCATCAGTGTTCGATAAACTGGATGCTAGCTGAGCCACAAAAGAAAAATATCCGGGTAAAAACCCTTTACATAAAATATAGATGCCTTAAAAGTGCATACTTCAATAAAAAGGCCTGTGATGGTCACATGGCAAACAGGATAATGCCCTAAGGTAAAGTATGATACTTTCATACTTTACCTTAGGGCATTATCCTGTTTGCCATGTGACCATCACAGGCCTTTTTATTTAAGTATGCACTTTTAAGGCATCTATATTTTATGTAAAGGGTTTTTACCCGGATATTTTTCTTTTGTGGCTCAGCTAGCATCCAGTTTATCGAACACTGATGATGATTTTTTTATAAAAATCGAAAACGTTTTGTTGTGATGTAGCTCTTTTTAAGGGATTTTTAATAAAAAAATTTTATACCTTTTACAAAGGATTTCTTTCCAATTTTGTGATTGATGGTATACAGCCAACTACAGGAAAACTTTTTCTTTTCCTTGTGGATTTTATTTAATCCATTTTCATTTCTAAAAATGACACGAGTCGTTCACCGTGTTTCGGAGGGTACGTTAAGCTGTCAGTTCCTCTGGGCTAGTGTACATCGACACTAGTTAATGAAACAGGTTTAAAGATACAATCAGCGCCGGAACAATCCGAAAGGATCTGCCCGACAAAAATACCATACGATATTATTATTATGTGTATATGTGTTTATGTTAACCAAGTTGTTACCAATTACAGTAATAACGGTTTTCTTAACCTAATGGAACTCCTCCTATATTAACTGTGACATGATTATGTCACCCGACTGTTTTCAGCTACTAGCCTATTTAACAGACCCTTTTTGTTTACTGAATTTATTTGTGAATGCTTTTAAAAGGGGGACCTTTTTAACAGGTACACACCTCGATATTTCTTTTTCATTCTAGAAAATGCTTATTTGATATTTATGTAAATAACCCTTCGATTGTTATTCTAGAATAAGATGAATTCTTCCGTAATAATCTTTCTTATTCTGGAACATTGTAATAATATATAAATAGGGATTTTTGGAATTAGTAAGTCAGTTGTGAATTTGAATACGTCGGTGTACTTTGATATGTATCGGGCGCGGTCTACTTTTGAACTTGTAATTATGTAGATAAAGTATTAGATTTAGTGTAATAAATAAATTGGATATCGTAGTGTGTAAAATAAAAGATATAAATTTAGTGTTTTTCATTTGTTTAGTTGTAAATTATTAAAAATAAATAAAGTCAACTAAAACTAAACATGAGTGCCTAAAAGACCATAGAAAAGACAGTTTTATAACATAACACTAAAGGTATTTTTCTTTCTGCTTTGTTTTTACTGTGTTTCTAATTCTGTATTTAAACACCACGGATATGTTTCTCAGAACTGTTAACAGTTCACGATTGCATATTATTTCGTTTATTTTTATACAAGTAATTAAACAAGAAAAATACTCTCGTAATTATTATTTATTATTTCAATACATGATGTTATACATCCAATAATTGTACATGAAATAAAACGTGAGTGTGACGGACGCTTAAAAAAATATAAACAACTCTTTCAGCTAATCGGTTAATTTTTTAATTGGATTTTACTTAGGAGTTTGGGTCGTAAACCTATTACTCAACATTTTATTCTCCAACTACTGCCAAACGACCTTGATTTTTGTTAAAAATAAAATGTAGCCGATTGCAATTATTATTATTGGACCTACTGGTACGCCGTGTTGTGCCCCTGATAAAATTTAACAAAAAGCGGAATTTTTGTTATAAGTCGCAACCAGTCAAGTATACACGTATGTCGAATAATTAATTCTACTTCATAAAAGTTTTATCACTCTTTATTAAATATACAGAGTGGCCGGGTGAAAACGAAACAGAGGCATATCAGGAACTACATTTTTGAAAAACTCAGCGACAGGTCAATTTTTGATCAAAGTGGGACACATTTTTCCTGTATTTTCGATTATTTTACTTTACCTCCAGGCCAGGGTAAGAATCACCCCAACATTTTTTAATGGCACTGGGGTCAAAGAATGCGTTAAGATATGCAAAATGCCCTCACTCCCAGAATTGGGAACTTGCATAAAATTTTAAATTCGAAAAAAATGTTATCAATCACAACAGACCATGATATAAAACATGTATCAAAGATAAAAAAGTTGTTTTTTTGTTCCGTTTGGCCCCTAAAGACGATTCTAAATTCAAATTATTGCAGCTAGCTCAAAACGCGTCGTGACGTCATATTATGGTTGTGTGTTTACATTCTGCACCAACAAAGTAAACAAAATTGTATATAATTTTAAATTAGACATTATAAACGTCAGTAGAAAATACGTTTGATCGTTTGAACTATTTTAAATTCATAGAAAATTTGTACTTTTACAAAATAGCACTAAACAAAACTTATAGTGTTTTATTTTATTTTCCATAATAAACCTTCTTTCCTTTGCTTCAAAAACCGTATCAAACTCCAATCTCAACAAACTGGTATACATATATTATTACAATGCCATACGATAAATGTCATTAGAATATAATTATTTCTCCTTATTCCGCGACGATGAGATGGCCAAATACCCAAGTAGATGGATGCCAACAAACTAAAGAATAAGAAGAATATTAAACCTAAATATAACCATAAATATAAATATAACCATAAAGTTCACCTATGTGACGTCACAGGTCGTTTGAACTATTTTAAATTTGTACTTCTCACAGAAGAATTTAAATTTGTACTTCTAGGTTATTATAAGTTTTTAAAGCGTGAAATTTTGGAAATCTCATTTTTAAACAAAACTGAACATTATTATTTAATAAAAAAAAATCTACAAGTTCCCTATTTAACTTTTTTACGTTCTAAATGATTGAAAACTGCATTTTATTTTTTTTATTGGAAAAATGCATATAACCCTTTTTGAAGATAGCTGCAGGTCTATTTTTTTATATTGTGTATTTTATGAAAAATTATATTTCTGATTCTTTCTAGATTTTTCTCCAAGGTGCGCCACCTTTAGAAATAATCTGATTTTTTAGGGGTTTTGGGGTATTTTCCTCATTTGATAGATTTCAAATGAAGGTTTTTTTATAGCTTATATATAATTTAAATTAACTAAGTTCCTCAGGCCATTCAAAAAATGGGCGAAATACATTCAATCCTCCGCCCCAAAACTCCACGTTTTTGGTGGGTTTGAACGTGTTCTCCCATTTTTAAATATCGTAAAGGAACCAATTATTTCAAATTATATATAATCTATAAAAAAAACTAGATTCCTTGATATAAAAAAATCCACCAAAAATCAACGAAATACACAAAAAAATAGACTTGCAGCCATCTCAAAAAAATTATAGGCTTTAAAAAAATAAATAAAAATGCATTTTAGGTTTATGTAGATACACTCAATATACACATTTATGTACACTCTACATACATATAAAAATAGATATGATTTGTAAAAGCATCAACTGATCGTGTGATTTTTTTGAAATTTTTAAATTGATTGTATCTCATTTAAAAAAAATATTTTTTTGGTATGGGAAGAAGGAGAAGGGTGGCGGTTTAAAATTGCGAGTCTTCATTTCATTCTTATAATGAGGGAATTTTGACTATCTTAACAGAGGCACCTTTAAGTTAGAGCTTAGTATTCGTATCTTCTTTGTTTCTCACTATATTTAATTTTTATAATTAATTATTTTCTATGGGATATAAGCCACAATTTTACTAAAAAATGAATTTATTAACATTTCGAAGCCCAAATCGGGTTTTGTCAAAATACAAAATACTATTACTAATTTATTAACGAAACGTTAATAAATTCATTTTTTAGTAAAATTGTGGCTTATTTCCCATAGAAAATACTTAATTATAAAAATGCCACACAGGGCCGTAAGTACGATAATGGGGGCCCCGGGGCAAACGTGATCTGGGGGCCCCTATCGGGGTCTGGTGGTTTACCCCCAGCGGAAGGGGGGAGGCCCGGAAAAGTGTTTGATATTTAACCCCTTGAAAACGCATTTCAATGCCTTCCATAATAGGAGTTTCTTTAGGGTCAGAACATAACCAGCAAGGAAGACAATAAACACTATAATCAAGTATATTCAAATGGGAAATAAGCCACAATTTTACCTAAAAATGATTTTATTAACGTTTCGACAAAACTTATAGTGTTTTATTTTGTATTTTGACAACGACACCCGACTTGGGCGTCGAAACGTTAATAAAATCATTTTTAGGTAAAATTGTGGCTTATTTCCCATTTGAATATACTTGATTATAAAAATGCCACAAGAAAATAGCTTCAGAACAATAAACACTATCATTTATTTTAGAGTAGCACAACCAATTTCTTCTTAGCTTCATTCCACCCTTAGTGGTGAAGGTGTAAAAGTGGTTTGAGGAACATCTACCCTGTTGATCTTTATCTCTTGGAAAAGGTCCATCATGCTGAAAAGGTGGATAAGTTTTTGCTTCAGGTCTCAGGTTACTTTCATGCACAGTTCTTGAGAAAAAATCGCACATAGCTTACTTCTTTATCTGTAGAGGTTGGTTCTAAAATCGAAATGGCATCTTCACTACCACCAGACCCTTTAGTAATTGATTCTGCTTGCAGATTAAGCAGATTTTGATCATTTTCTTGAAAGTTATGGCAAATTCCTACTTAATGGTTTTCAGATTTCGCTAATTCATCCTTCAATTATTTATATCTTTACGAAACGTTTGGGGGGCTCCAGCTTAGCCCGGGTCCCTCTTCCAATGGCATTTTAGGTTTTATTACGCCGAAATAACTCATTGCCCAAGTAATAATTTAAATTTCTATTTTCAGGTCTCGAGGGGCACAGTTTAGCTCATGCCTCAGGGGCCCCTGTTCTGTTCCAATTGCATTTTAGTCGAAGGGGCTAATTTTCCCAGTGAAAAATTAAAAATTTATGTTGAAGTCTAGGGTGCCACTGTAAGATCATTTTAAAATTGTGTCATTTGAAAATATTTCGTTGGGATCGGCTTTTAAAATACATATTTTTATTTTCCTCGTTAAAATATATGCATGGCCAAACAAAAGGGGACCCTGCGGGGCCCCTCTTGGCTGGGGGCCCCGGGGCACTGCCCCGGTTGCCCCAATGGTAGTTACGGCCCTGATGCCACAAGGAAATAGCTTCAGAACAACATATTTAATTTTTATTCAGTTTGTTTCCTAAAAAAATGGTTATCTTTTCATCATTATTGACGATAATAGTAATATCATAATATATTTGATTTTTTTTATAAATGGATTAAATATGCTCCTTTATTTTGTGAATGTTTACATATTATTCACACAGATACCGGATCTTGCAATAAAAATCCATTAAGAATCATGTCAATGGCACCATAATTGTAGCAATCAAACAGGAAGTACTTACTGGAATACCACAATTCTACAAAATAGAATGCAACTTGTAAATTTTCATAATTTAACCGTTGAATTATGACTCAACTTGTATATTTATCAATCAACGATTTAGCCATAACTTTTTTATGAAATTTTTATAATTTGTATATTTGAAAAGTTGTAAATGGCACAAGATATATCACTGTTTCTGTATGGGCAAACTTATCTGTTTCTTTTCCATTTATTTTAACCCTATTCTGTGTTTTTGTGAGTGTCACTTTTATCATTCTTATTATTTTTTCACTAATTCCCATTTCCCGCAATGCCTTGTATATTTCTTTTTTTTTATTCTGTCAAAAGCTTGTTTAAAGTCGATGAATAAGGCCACTGTATATTTCCCACATTTGTAGCTTTCCTGCTTGTATTCCAATGCAATAGTTCAAATACTAATTGATTTTTTGAAAAATGCTCAGACCTGTCGATTAGTAAGTATTTCAAATCGAAATTTTTTACATACAATAATACTTAATGTATACAGGGTGTCCTAATTTAGAGATGTGACGTCATCGTTGATTTTTTAAATGGCAAGATAGTCATTTTGATAGCTATTTTGATAGGGTGTCTAAAGTTATACATAACTGCAAAATATTAAATTTTTATTCCCTACCATTTACAAGATAATAAAAAATAATAAAGTTATCTATGTAATTTGGAATAAATTCAATAGTTCAAATACTAATTGCTGTTTTGAAAAATGCTCAGACCTGTCGATTAGTATTTCAAATCGAAATTTTTTATGTATAATAATAATGTATACTGGGTGTCCTAATTTAGAGATATGACGTCATCATTGATTTTTTTAAATGGCAACACTGGCATTTTGATAGCTTTTTTGATAGGGTGTGTAAAGCTATACATAACTGCAAAATATCCAATTGTTATTCCCTACCATTTAGAAGATAATAAAAAATAACAAAGTTATGAAAAACAAGTAATCAAATAATTTAATTTAATTATTTCAAATAAGAAAATGATTATAATGTTGCCCCATTTTAAAGATATTGCCATTGTCAAAGTCAATGGGCAACATTATGAGCATTTGCTTAATTGAAATAATTAAATTCAATTATTTGATTACTTATTGTTTTTCATAACTTTGTTATTTTTTATTATCTTCTAAATGGTAGGGAATAAAAAATTGATATTTTACAGTTATGTATAACTTTACACACTCTATCGAAAAAGCTATCAAAACGCCAGTGTTGCCATTTAAAAAAAATCAACGATGACGTCATATTTCTAAATTGAGACACCCTGTATACATTATTATTGTATGTAAAAAATTTCGATATGAAATACTAATCGACAATTAGACATACTATTGTTTTTCATAACTTTGTCATTTTTTTTTATCCTTTAAATGGTAAGGAACACAAATTTGATATTTTGCAGTTATGTATAACTTTACACACCCTATCAAAATAGCTATCAAAATGACAGTGTTACTATTTAATAAAATCAACGATGACGTCATATCTCTAAATTGGGACACCCTGTATACATTATGATTGAATGAAAAAAATTTCGATTTGAAATAATAATCGACAGGTCTGAACATTTTTCAAAAAAACAATTAGTATTGAATTTATTCCAAATTACAGACACACTCTGTATATTTCTTTCAGCAACTTTTCCAAATGCTTAATTAGTACCTACTGGTTCAGCCTTTCCTGGGCTTATATTTTTCTTAGTTTCTCTTTTATTTCTTTTTCATTAGGAGGTCTTTCCCCTGTTAGTTCTCATTGATCGGTGATCAGTATTTTCTTTCAGTTCTTCGTTTTCTTTATAGCCTGCTGTATTTCATTTAGAAGCTCTTCGAAGTGTTCTTTCCATCTGTTCAGTATTTTCTTATCACTTACTAAATACCTTCTATTTTTGGTTTTGTAGTGTACAAGTTTTCTTCGGTAACTCTTTTTCTTGTTTTTTACCTCTTGATATAAGTTTCTAATTTCTAAGGTAATAAGGCAAAGTATCCCCCATGGGGATAAGTTTTCATGGTTGGTCACTTCGAGTATGGAGCAGCAGGCCTACGCCTCTCCGAAGATGACTCCAATAAGAGTCGAAAATCGTCGGTTCAGAGTGCCGGACTGCGCTCCGTATTCTAAGTGAAAAATAATATTGTTTTGCCTTCGCATTGCAACTGAATAAAAATGGTATACATTTTTGTTTTATATTAGTATTACTTCTATAGAGTAACTAGGTCCATTTTTCGTTGGAACTTTACCAAGCTGCAAACAGGGGTCGTGAATTGCATAGTGTAGAATTCCTTCCATTTTGTCTTCACTGCAGCATCCATCTGGCTTGCATATTGTAGTAGCCTTGGAGGTGTCACCAGGAAAATGGACCAAAAAGTTTTTAATTTAAAAATCTTTTAGTAATATTTTTAATATTTTTCAATATTACTAATGTTGATATTAGGATTGAAAACTTTAACTTTCAATTGCCAGATGACGCTAGTCACCTAACCCATACACGTCAGTTGCAATGCGGGGAAAAGCTTTCATGGTTGGTCACTTCGAGTATGGAGCAGCAGGTCTACGAACGCCTCTCCGAAGATAACTCCAATAAGAGCCTAAATCGTCGGTTCAGAGTGCTGGACTGCGCTCCGTATTCTAAGTGAAAAATAAGATTGTTTTGCCTTCGCATTGCAACTGAATAAAAATGGTATACATTTTTATTTTTATTTCTAATTTCTATATTTTTGCATTCATGTTCGTTCAATATTTTCTTCTTCTTATATTTGTTGTAGAGCTGTCGCTCTGTTAATTCCTACGTTGAAGTATTTCTTGAGGGGTAGACTGCCAGCTATCTCTCCATCTTTTTGGTGGTCTCCCCGGTGGACGCTTGGTAGCTGGTTTTCCTTCTAGCGCAATTCTTGGTAGTCTGTGCCCCTTCCATTGTTTTTACATGACTGAACCATTCTCTTGGTCTTTACCTACCCCATCTTACTACATCTTGCACGTCACGTTGTTCCCTGATTATGTTGTTTCGTATTCTATCCCTTCTTGTCTTCCTTGCTATTGTTCTTAGTGTTTTCATTTCGGTTGTTCGTAGCATGCTTTTGGTTTTATTGATGTCTTCTCTTAATTTAATAGATACCATAGGTCATAACAAGTCTGATGCAGGTATTATAAATTCCAACTTTGCGGTCCATTCTCATATATGGGTTATTCCATACCACATTTTTCAAACATCCGGACATGGCTGCGACCTTGTTTATTTGTCCTCTTAGGTCTCTGGCTGGGTCATGATAACTTGATAAATCTACACCTAGATATTTGAACTAGTATAGCTGTTCTATGGGTTTCCCCTCTACCACGAGCTTGCTTCTATTTCTATTGGATCTTTCGCAATGAATATTTTCATTTTCTGCAATATTGCAATATTTCTCGCATTTTCCATGCATTCTGCATTTTAAGCTGTAAACATTATTTTCATCCATATTCCAACCTGCACCAATAGTTGTTGTGAAACAACTCTGATATAAATAAATTTTCATCGAATTCTTTTATTTTTAAGAGCTTCAAAGAACTCTACAGATTTTTATGTTGCCAGCGATCGTGTAGGTGTTTTATTAACCCAAAGTTATTTATATGCATTGAATTCAAATACCTGTCTAGTCAAGTTAACATAAAGCAGACATAATGTAGTTAAAAATAAATTTACATATACTATGTAAATGCCTCTAGAATTGTAAGTACATATACTTATACTTGTATTTGTATCTTTGGTAAAACATATAATACATACGTGAATAAGTTTAACATGCGGTATTTGTGGAACAATAAGCAGAGAATAATGTTGATTCGATTTAAACTGTATGAAAAGATTCTTCTTCTTGATGTGCCTATCCGTGACGAATGTTGGCGATCATCGTGGCAATTGGCAATCTTCATCTTATCTGCAGTAGCGCGGATATATGTGTTGAACCAGGTTCTAAGATTCTGCAACCAGGATGTTCTTCGTCTTCCTGAACCTCGCTTTCAAGATATTTTTCCTTGCAGGATGGCTTGTAGGAGGGCATATCTGGATTCATTTCGCATAATGTGTCCAAAGTATTCTAACTTCCGAGATTTGATGGTGGTCTGAAAAGATACCTACACAGATCTGAAGAAGAAATTGTAGAATTATACATCTATCTACAAAATCAAGTTGGGGTGAAGTATGAATCACTAAAAATCATGATGGATTAGAACGACAGACGTGAGCATAGAGTGAGCAAAAATTATAATACATTGAAGTATTAGTTACATTACAAAAATTATGTACCTACATCAATCCTAACATAAGAAATGTAAAAAGAGACTATTGGATACGCTTTACCAAACAAATGCAACACGATTTGTATGGGGTGCAAAGAAGTTTGGAAAATACTAAAAAGTGGGCAAAAACCCATTAATGAATATAGAAGTTTAAATAAAATAGAAGTAGAACAATGGACCGCCTATAGATAGATAGATAGATAGATACATTTATTTCCTTTTAAAATTTTACAATTTTATGGAAAGGGTGAGAACAAATATTTCGTTCCTTTTTTTTTTTCCCTTTTCATCCCAAGAAACACACAATATGTTTATTTTAGGGATAAACAAAAGAAAGAAATAAATAAAAAAAAAAAAAAAAAAAAAACAACGAGTTATATAAGAATTAATTAAAGATACAAAGTATAATTTACGTATTTAACTATTCATTTATGATGAAAGACCTAAGTTTTAGAACATTCCAGATATAGCCAGCTATTATTTTAGCTGAATACACTGTAATGTTATTTAAGGTATGAGTTACAGTATCAATATCGGCTATATAATTAATGGATGATTGTTTCATACAAGAATATATTGGACAATCAAAAAGTATATGTTCAATTGTTTCTAACTCCTTATTGTTACAAATAGTACAGATTTCATTAGGATTAATTTTATATGTAGAATCCTTATAAGTGAACGTTAAGCAGAATGAATTACATAATCGAAGCTGTGCAATAGTTCTTGTAATCTGGATGGGCATTTTTAGGCATAAGTATTTTTGACTTAATTCGGAAAGAGCTAGGTGTTTATATAAGGGGAGAAAATTGGATTGCTGACAAAGAGAAATATCTAATTCTGAGAGCTTATTTTTAAATTTGATTAACAAGGCTTTTCTATTCAGTTGTAGGGAATGAAGGGAGAGATTATTCCAAATAGGTTCAGCATCAATAAAAGTAAAAAGTGATTTTACCTGCGCTGCCCAGTTATACCTGCTATCGGTCTCCATCAGTTGTAGTTGACGAAAAAAGCACTAAAAAGTGGGCAAAAACCCATTAATGAATATAGAAGTTTAAATAAAATAGAAGTAGAACAATGGACCGCCTATATAGAAGAACTAGGTAAGAAAGATACTATAACACGTGAAGAAGAGGAAGAAACAGGAAATGAAGATCCAACATAGACACAGTACTAGAAATCACAAAAGAAGAAACAAGGAATAACATACGTAAATTAAAAAACAGAAAAGCCCGAGGACCCGATGGGATACCAAATAAACCCCTAAAATACGGAGGGGAAACGTTAATCGAAAACATAGAGATTCTCTTTCAAGAAATAATATGTAGCCAGCGTGTACCAGACCAGTGGAGGACGAGTACAACAATACCAATACACAAAGGAGAAAACAGCAAAAACCCTACCAACTACCGTACTATCACCTTGCTGAGCATAACTCTGAAAATTTTAACAAAAATACTTGCCAGTAAAATAAATGAAGAATACAATATTAGTGAGGAACAACAAGGTTTTAGGGAAAATAGGCCCACAACGCTATATTCATAGCCAGACAAATTGCTGAGAAAGCACGGGAATATAATAAACCTGCATGTATGTGCTTTATAGATCTGACTAAAGCCTTCGATTGTGTAAGATTAGAAGAGCTAAAATTGCTAAAGGAGAAAAATCAGCCCAACAAGATAATAAGGATAATTACAAGACATTAGACATTAATACGAAGAACAAAACCAGAATAAAAGTCGAGAATGAACTAACATCGGAAGTAGAAATGATCTCAGGAATCCGACAAGGGGATAGCTTGAGCCCATTTCTTTTTAATTTAGTAATGGACAAAATCATAGAAGACATTAAAAATGCAGGAAAAGGATATAAGATGGCAGAAAAACAAATAAAAATTCTCTGTTATGCTGAAGACGCAATCTTACTCTACGATAACAGCTAAGACCAAATCCCTAGTAGTGTCAAGGGAACCCACAATATGCAAAATAGTAATTAACAACGAATTAATTGTGCAACGTGTCAGGATATCCTGAGGGATATCATCTGGAGAAATAAAGATATGGGGCTGGAAGGGAAAGTACGCATCTACAAATCATGTGTAAGACCGATCATGACGTACGCGATAGAAACAAGATGTGACACAGCAGAAACCAAGAGGATACTGAGAACATCAGAAATGAGAACGTCGAGGTCAATAACTTGGAAAACACTGAGAGACAGAATACCGAACGACAGAATAAGAGATATCTGTAACATACAAGACATAGTACGGTGGGGAAGACAGAGAAGACGAGAGTGGAAGCAGCATGTGACGAGAATGGACAGCAAGAGAATAGCCCGTATAGTCAGAGATTCAAAGACAACAGGCAACAGACCAATAGGAATGCTTTTAAAAGGTGGCGAGATAGCTGGCAGTCAACATTACAGGTACGAATACAAGCTCAAGATCGGTTAGGAACAGGTCAAGAGGCCTAATATAAGAAGAAGAAGAAGTATTAGTTGAAACAATAAATATAAATGGTAAAAGATTTTTCGAATCTGTGTATCATAAAAAGAATAGAATAGAATAGAATAGAAATATGCTTTATTGTCATGAAAAATTGTACAATTTTATCGACAAAGCTTATAAAAAGCCAAGAAAACAAAACAATAACAATCCAATTTACTAAAATTGGAACAAGGCGCGTTGGTCAGAATCGGAAGAGATATGGGGTGGTTCCCTGGATCATTCTTACTAGCAATAAACAAAAATAGAATTGATGAGAAGAAAATTATATGATGATAGCTACTAGAGCTAAACCAGAAATACTGAATAAATTAAACAAAGAAAATAAGTTGAAAACAATTTGCCGAAAAGGGCGCCATACTTTGTCTTTTCTCAGAGAGACAGAGAGAACTCCTAAAACCAAAACATAGATATAAACATATAACAAGTAACAATTACATTTACCTTAATATGCTCATTCAGCAAACCTGTTAGCAATTATTTATGTGTGGTCCAAGAGAAAAGAAGATAATGAAGATAAAGATTGTTAGAGAAATCAAAATACAATGTTTTCACATACAAACCATATTTATTATTAGCTGGAACATAGAATCAAAAATGTGCACTACTCTTTGGTACTTCCTTTCCTGTTTCATTGACTGCATGCTATTACCAACAAAACTATTGCCAAAGACACTTTCCATCTTAAAAAAAATGCTCAAACATCTCTGTACTGCCTCCTTAGCAGACTGAAATACGTTAGCAGTGAAAATACTTTTTATTATACACTTCATACGATGTTATATCAATGAATTACATACAAATACAGTGCGTCCATAAAGTACCGCATAAATTCATTATTAGCTAAATAGACAACATTATAAAAAATTCCCGAAACAGGTCGATTTTTATTTTTAAATTGAGATTTTTTGACATAATATATCATACTAGTGACGTCATCCATCTGGGCGTGATGACGTAATCGATGATTTTTTTAAATAAGAATAGGGGTCATGTGATAGCTTATTTAAAAGGGTATTCAATTATCTATTCAGTACCTAATATAAACATTAAAAAAACAGAGTGTCCAAATTTTTTTTTATAAATTAAATTAATTGATACAAAAAGAAGAATGCGTATAATTTATTTAATTCTAAAAACATTTTACTACTGTCAGAAAATAGAAAAAAAAATTATTTGAAAAATAAACATTGATTTTCGCTTAAATGAAATGTTCAAACAGGTGGCTGGCAGTTAACATTGAATTTAAGCGAAAAACAATATTGATTTTCCAAATAAATATGTTTTTCCTGTTTTTTGACAAAAGAAAAACCTATTTTCACTTACGTACATTCTTCTTTTTGTCTTAATTAATTTAATTAAAAAAAGTTTTTTTTTGGACACTTTGTATAAATAATTATGTTAATGTTTATATTACTGAATAGAGAATTGAATACCCTTTCAAATGAGCTATCACATGACCCCTATTCTTATTAAAAAAAATCATCTATTACGTCATCACGCCCAGATGGATGACGTCACTAGTATGATATATATGTCAAAAAATCGTAATTTAAAAATAAAAATCGACCTGTTTCGGGAATTTCTTATAATGTTGTTTATTTAGCTAATAATGAATTTATGCGTTACTTTATGGACGCACTGTATATTTCGTTGAAGGGTTTCTAAGACAAATTAATATCTAAGTAATATGTTTGTTTATTATAATCATCAGTCTCACCCCTTTCTTTTGGTTTCAGGTGGCAATAGGCATCGGTTTAATATGGAATGCGTTGTACGACGTAAAAGACGAAAAAGAAATATGCGTAGCTAACAAAATTAACAATTTCACTGTAATTGGGATATTCTTAGTGGTCGTAGTTAACGTTTTTATATCCGCATTTGGAGTTGCAGACCCCCTACCAGCCACTGTAGTAGCAGCGACAGGAGTTTAACTGATCATTTTTTGTAAACTTAATAGATTGCTCAATGAGTAATTGTATAATTTCGAATATAATGCAAATTAGATTGGCCTATGTGAAAAGTTCTCGATCGAGGATGTGAAATAATCCTCGAAGTGTTAGAGTAGATGATTTATTGGTAGTCTATAAGAATAATTACCTCAGTCAAGTTGCGTACGTCGCCCACGTTGGGCGCCTCAATAAACCATTTTACTCAAATCAAATCACTCCAACACTTCCAGAATTGTTTCACATCGTCTATCGAAACCTTCATCAATGGACTGGCTTATCAGCAGATGAATTGTTACATGCCGCTCTAGATCGAGAACGATATCGGCAAATTGTCATGAAAGCTACCCACGCCTAAAGTTTGAGCACGGTACTCAAAGAAGATCGAGAATTTCAGACATAGGGCAATCGAATTAACCCTATATTCTAATTTATACAGAAATGAGGATGTGTAAATAAGGATTATTTATATTTTTTACGAGAGTAGGTTTTAGGATCTCATTTTGGCTAGTTTTCATATTATTTAGCTGATACAATCTTTAATATCTTCACAGTTATCTTTAAATGAGATTTGATTATGTTAGATGGGATAAATAGGTCTAAATAATATTGCTGCTTTTGCTTTGATACTTTTTTTGCTTATTTTCTTCTCTGCCGGCTGGAAGGCACCAATAATTTTTGCCAAATTGATATTTTGCTTGGTTTAAAATTCACATAACCTCATTATTTAGTTTTTATTAGATTATTTATTGAATTACCTGTCATACCAGCCACACACTCTTGCACTTTTTAAAGGTCAATATTAGGTTTATTATCTGCTTCTCTTAAATTACTAAAAATTGGGATTTTACACAAAATTTGTCAACACCGCGAATTGCTCCTACAGTGAAATCACAGAATAAATAACGGTGAAATTATCAGTAGTAATTGCACAAGAGCTCTAAAATTATTGAATTTTTCCCGAGTGACACTTTGACAGTTTTAATTTCACGAGCCGACGGCGAATGAAATTATGTCAAAAGTGTCACGTGTGCAAAAATTCTATATTAATTTTAGAGATCGAGTGCAATTTGTTGCGATTATTTCACGAATAAAACTGTTCAAAACCAAAATTTTATTGTAATTTATTTATGCAAGTACAAATTAGTACAATTAAACACACAGTTGTTATAAATATTTTACGGCTGAAAGTCATCACTTTTATAATTTTTAAAACATTAATTATCATTAATGTCACTGAATATATTTTTTCGTAGCAACGAAGGGCATCTGACGTAATATACTTGACGACGGGAAATTATCAAAAATTATCGATTTAATTTAGATTTCTGTAGCTTTCTATTGGTCAGAATCTCCTATGAATGAAATAATCCACTCAAACAGCGGTTGTCAATCAACTGACTGTTCTGTGGCGTAATTTGAAATTCTAGTACATACGCACAGTATACTCACGTCTATTCGTATTCTGGTTCACCTGTACCTGTACATAGACATCTTTAGGATCGGATACTTTTCTTTCTAATAATACTAATTAATATTGATATAATGTAAGTGTTGAGCAATCTATTGTTTTCGGATTACCTTTATTTATTTTATAAAAGACTCAAATACTTTTACAGAGACTGATCATTGTAATAAACGTTGTACAATTTGATAATAAAATGTTTTCTTTTATGTAAAGTGTTTTATATTTTGATTTTTTTAATACGA